>NW_026899381.1:0-80155 GCF_033153095.1 Gastrolobium bilobum
TACTTCCCATCACACAGGGATCTTCTAAACATATTCGTCCTATCCCAGAGGACTAATTTCACCTCAATCCGTGCACTGCAAAATTATATCAATCCTTGCACTAACACTTATACCTCAACTCATTAACTAATCTTATCATTTTTGTTTTGACATTACACATTAGCTCTTTTGCTAAACACATAATTCCACACTTTATTGTAACTTAGTTCATACACTAATCACATGATTTCCCATCAGGTTGTACATTAGCTCATTCTCTAATCATACAATCTCTAGATACTTCCCATCATCGGGGATTTCATTCGGCCTCATTGTCCTTTTACAAAAATTTAATAATTTACCTAAGACTATAATTAGGCACTCAGGCCATCACAAGGTGTACATACATATATATGTATACGGGCACTTAGGCCATCACTGGATTATCATCCGTTTATTCATCAAAGTAGGTATACTGGCCATCAGGCCATTAGGTATTATTCACAGTTCATTACAACATCCTTATGCTTCATAACACCTGAATCTCTACATAGTAGCCATTTCCAAGGAGAATTCCACACATTAATGCACACATATAATCATATTTGTTTCCTTCATGGCATATCGGTCAAGCTAGACCATTATTCCGTTACGGACAATCATACTCTCAATGAACCTTGTTCAATGCCATCCATGGCAATTCTCTCAACTTCTTCCTTATACATATAATACATAATTAATTCATCTCGCCTATGTTTAATCAGCACTACCTCCTTATGGGTTTAAATCCCATATTTCAATATATCTCAATTTAACAATTGACCAGCATTATAATTTCAAGTGGTCAAATCCCATAGGATTAATCATCAATTATTCTATTTATTTCTCTGCATGAACCATCTCAATTTGTTTAAGTGTACATCATCCATCAAGGACTTATAACTTCTAGTCAACATAAAATATTCAAACTCATGCCTAAGCATATTTGTTCATCATTTTCAATAACCCAACAGGTTCTAATCTTCCACCTTGATGAAGTATATTCACCAAGTCTATTGTACACACTATACTACACACATACTTGGAAGCTTCACCAATACCTTTTCCATACTATGGACTCATCTCAATTATATATCTTTATTATTCATGGTACTACAAGGTTCATCCATGCAATACCGTACATATCATAGATTTGTTTACAACTTTCACTTACAATCCAGCTTTATAAATTTCATCTACAAGGTCAGACAAAACATTTAAGTATGTTTCCCTGAAGTCCTATAATATTCATATTTTACTTACTGCCATCTCTTGTCCATGAAGCAATCAACACTGCATCCACAACATCAGGCTAAAGACTTACATTTGGTGCTCCACAGTTGCCACGTAGGCTTCTTACGATGACTACGCATGTAACACAAAGGAATGGGTTGATCAGACCCACACTAAGGAATCACATATGCAGTAATCGATAAGAATCTACATACAACTATGCAACACACAACACAACTATATATACATTATCAGAGTTCCCTAACAAAACTGCTCTGATACCATAAAATGTAACAGCCCGTTGTACACCGGTATTGTTAACATTAATTATGATATTAAGCGCAGTTACAATCACAGCAGTTCATTTAAAAAAACGAGAATAAATTTTTTCCGACTATTACGCGAGCATTTAAATCCTAAAAAGCGTAATAATTAAAAGCTGTGACCGTAACCGTAAACTCTTGCGGAAGACTTATTTCAACTATTTTTATAACTTACATCATTTATTATGAGTTACTAAGGAGTTCCCATAAACTCACTTAGCCTATTTCCAACTTTACATTTTTACCAATTCGAACATGTTTCACTCTAAATTTTCTGCGACCAAACCGATCGCAACCAACCCTTCTTCTCAGATTATATTTTTGTATTACTTAATTCCCTTTTTAACAAGCTATCATACGCTCAATTCGGAGCTCATTTGCTCCGGTTATCGCCGTTTGAAGTTGGATAAGCAATTAGCCCAAACAACCCCAAAAACAGCTCCAAACCACTCACATTACTCGAATTACTGCACTCAATCCGCTCAACCATTTGCTCTCAAATTTCCTTAAATTTTGACACAAGGTAGAGGACATCTCAACCTTCAAAATGGCGTATGGCACGTCCCTAGGGGACTTCTATGGAGGGAGATATGCTCTCCCGAAGTTCGCCTAAAATCTGCCAATTCTACAGAAAATTCGCCAGAGTTTCCTTTGTTTTTCCAATAATCCCAAATTTGTAAAAGATCATTTAAACCTCAAATGTACCTAATAAACACATGATAATACAGTAATAATCCAATGGGTGGCACACACAAGGACCAACAACGCCTTGGGGCACTTACAACCCAATCCAGTTTATAGTTATTAAACATAGAGTCCATATTAATCATTCTTAAGTAGTTGCAATCACTAACACTTTTTTCATGCATATTTCCATCATACATATTATCATAACCTAAAATAGGCCTAAGGCCCTTCCATCATAATTAGACATGCATCAATACTATTATAATATGGCTTTACAAATTACAACTTGAAACTAAAACTTCAAATTACATTCTTCTAAAATTTCAACTTAATTTAAAAGACAACATAACCAAATACATCACTACTAGACTTAGGCAAAATGGCATGAACAAGATGCTAATGAAGCTACTAATAAATACAAATGACATGTTCATGCCCTAAGTCTAGCCTAGGCCACACGGCCAACAAAATGCAAAATATGAAGCGCTCCAGCGCTCACTCTGCGGGCCTCTTGCCCGAGGCTCCTGCTCCACTGCTACCTCCTGAAATAAATGCCCCGAGACGGGGTGAGATATACGAATATATCTCAGTAACCAAGAGGTTCTGGAGAAAACTCCACCCAATGGTTCACTTCGATGCATATCAATAGAATACAACAACCACTTTGAAAACGGGGTATAGCAAGGGATTTAGAGAATGGGGAATATAAAGAAAACAAAATACGACGATACGGGATGGTAACCCCAATTCCACGTACGCCCTCGGCATATATAAGCCTATGGGTATCATCCAAGGTGTGTTCACAGAAACCACAACCATGATGCCCAAACCAACCAAAACGCCAAAGACATTCCTAGTGTGCTCCTACCCGGATCACACACCATGACCGCAGTCAACTGGAACTCCCTCCTGGAGACCTATCCAGCGGAAGTCCGAAAATGCCCGAAGGCTAATAAAACTGTCTACTGGCCAGAGACTCGGTACCGCAGTACCCATAGCAATAATGCATGCATGCTCATGTGTTCTATACTATTCATACACACTTCCTACCGTTGCCATCAACTGGCAAGGTGGAACAGAAAAGGGGAACAAGCCCCAGTACCAAGAGGTTACCTTAATTCGTGTTTCCACAAGCTCCGTAGCAGCTTATCCCTCAACTCGGTACACAGCGGAATGCCTACACAGAGGACATTCCCAATCACTCTCAGTTCATCCCATACATGTTAATTTATAATTACACATGCAATGAACCAATTTCTTACCTCAATCCACTTGGTCCCGGACCAAGGGCAATTCACTGATTCAAGATTCGGGATTCAGGTCGATGTACGGCAACCTATACAATAACGTACATCCATCAGTACTCGTCAAATAGTATCAAAACGCAAAAACACAAAAATCCTCCCCATCTTCCCTTGATGGTTCGGCCATTGTAGTGTAAATGTGAGATTTATTTTTCTAAATTTTCTTTCTCATTTTGTTACGTCTCATTAGGTTGTCAATAAGCCAATTCAAGTGCCGGTTCGTCATTTTCGCGTCGGATTACATCAGGAAGCGAAAACCGCAAAATCCCCCCTTTTTCCCTTGGAGGTTCGGCCATATAGGTGTTAATTGGGGATTTATTTTTCTAAATTTTCTTTCTCATTATAGTACCCATCCTTGGGTTGCCATAAGGCCATTTCAACTGTCGTTTCGCCGTTTTATGTCTTTTAAGCATCGTTTCGCTAAATATTTCGCTCTAGGTTCATTTATGCCAACTAAACCACTTATTATTTTTCCATTGATTCTAACACTTGCCAATCACAACACAACCCATCTAAGCACTATATAACTACACAAATCATCATCCAAATCATTTTTCATCATCAATTCACTCATTTTTCCTCAAAGGTTCGAATCTTGCCCTATGACATTCCAAAGAATTTCCATTCAATTTTAATCACTCCAACCTTCACACAACCTATCATATCATCATACCATCATGCCACAATTCATCAAACAAGTCTCAACACCAAAATTCACAAGTCCAAAATCATGATCATCAAATTTTTCTAAGTTAAATTCATCAATTTTCACCAATAAATTTCATCGCATTTCTAGCTTTAATACATCATTCTAACACATTATCATCTAATACACATTTTCAAATTGAGCTCTCTAACGTCACTATTCATCATATCAAAGTTTAGGTTTTCAAAATCAAATCATCACCATCAACCATTTAAAATGCAAGAACACTCACCCAAATGGAAGGTACAAGGCTCCTCCTAACTATACTCCACCATTGGAGCACTTGGAAGCTCCAAGAACACAAAATTCCTCACCAAAACCGCAGCTGTAAATGGCCAAGATCTCCTCACACACGCGATTTCAAGGCTCAAGAGTGGTACCAATGTGTTTAGGAGGTGTTTTCCAACAAGTTTCAAGACAAAAATCGTTGGATTCGGTGGAGATTTGACCAAGTTATGGAAGAAAGAAAGCTTGAGCAATTCTTGGCCATGGAGGGGCTGCTGCACGCGGGAGAGAAGAGAGGGAGGAGAGAGAAAGTGTGAAAAAAAAGGTGAGTTTGACTCACTTAAGTCACAGGCGGGTCCCACACGCGTTTTAACTTTAATCAATCACCTAATTTCAACCACAAATTCATGACCTACATATTTTTCTTGTTCATGTCATATTTTTGTTTCCCAAAAATACTGATAAAATTTTCACGCTTATCGGTACAATTATACCGCAGTATTTTTACACCGGAAAATCACTATTCATCAATGTTTCCCAAAATGACTCAATTCCATCAAATTTCATCAAAATCATATTTCCTAACTCAAAAAAACATTTACAACTCATATTTGAAACCTAGAGCTCAAAACTCAATCGGCACGTTTTACGGTGCAATCGTACCGCGATATTTTTACCCGCGAAAAACACTATTCACTGATTTTTCTGAAACTTGCCTGTCCACTCAATTTTTCGTTCTGAACCCATTTCCAGGGTTATTTTTACCATCTGAGACCTTCTACTCAATTTTTATCTTCCTAGGGTTGCGTGTTGGCTAATTACCGTTTTGCCCTTTCTTTGTATTTTGGCCTAATCTTTTGGATTTTCACTAATCCATCACTTGATTGCTCACTTAATATTTTAATTACTTGATTTAAAATTGTGAGGTGTTATAGTAGGTCTAGTAGGGTCATCCATCCACCTGAGAGGTATGGGTTTGTGATTGAGAATCAACAAACCGTCGAGGATGATGAACCTAGTAACTATGAGGAGGCAGTCGAGGATGTTGACTCCTCTAAATGGCTTGAAGCCATGGAATCTGAAATAGATTTGATGCATTAAAACAAGGTATGGAACTTAGTTCCAAAACCGCAAGGAATAGTTTCTATCGGTAATAAATGGGTCTTTAAAAGAAAGACTAATGCAAATGGCAACGTTCGAACCTACAAAGCTAGGTTAGTTGCGAAAGGATATCGTCAAAGACAAGGAGTTGACTATGATGAGACTTTCATACCAGTTGCCATAATCAAATCTATTAGGATTATGCTTGCCATAGCAGCATATCACGACTATGAAATTTGGCAAATGGATGTCAAGACCGCCTTCTTGAATGGATTCTTGAAGGAGGAAGTGTACATGACACAACCTAAAGGTTTTGAAGCCAAAGGCCAACAACATATGGTATGCAAACTGCAAAGGTCAATATATGGGCTAAAGCAGGCATCACGGAGTTGGAATATTCGTTTTGATGAAGTCGTTAGAAGTAACGGTTTCATCAAGAACGAGGATGAACCTTGTGTTTACAAGAAGGTTAGTGGGAGTAATATCGTTTTCTTGGTACTTTATGTAGATGACATATTCCTAATAGGAAATGACATCCCCACATTACAAAAAACAAAAGACGGGCTTTCAGAAAGCTTCACCATGAAGGATTTGGGAGAAACGACCTTTATACTTGGTATAAAGATCTATAGAGATAGATCCAAGAGGCTGCTGGGTTTATCTCAATCCACGTATGTTGATGACACGAGCTGTCGAACTCGCGCAAATTAAAAATTAATTCTTTAGGGTTCAGAAAATTTGCAGTAAAGTGGAAACCCTAAGTCGTCTCTCAAGGAAATTGTTTTGGTTAAAATCGCTTATGAGAACAGAAAATTAAAAGGGGGATTTTGGATTTTGATTCAATAATTAAAAAGGCAGAATATAAATTTGGAATAAAAATTCGTAATTAAAAATAACCAACCTAAGGTTTGGGTTCCATGGATGTCTTTCCTCGGATAAGAAGATATCAGAATCGTGATTGATTTGTCAATCGGATCAGAATCCTTATTTCCAATTGACAACCCTCTCTAAGCGATCGCTTAGCATTTGATCAAAGACGATGCTTCTACTCATACAATCGCAGAGTATCAGCCCGCTTGATTTAAGGTCATAGGGTCAATCAACCTAATCATCAAATCTGATGATTAATCCCTTTCCATAATCGCAATCGCGAACCTCAGATTGAATATCCACGATCGCACGATATCAATTTGAGTTGGGAAGGGAATCAAAACTGATTTGAAATAAACGCAGATCCTCAAGACCAATCCATGGAATCCATTACCCTTAGGTTGATTAAAAGGTTCTTAGCCTCGCATGGCTAAGGTAAACATAATTGAAATAAAAAGAAGAAGAAGAAGAAAAAAGATGAAGAACGCAATTGAATAAAAACTCAGAGAGAACTTCTCTGTTGTAAAAACTGACTGCCAAGGGTTTCCTAGAGTCCCCTTTAAATAGCTGTCACGCAGGACGGCTAGGGTTTCATCGCTTCAGCCCAAAGATAAAATAAAAGCTAAATAAAAAATAAAACAATAAAATAAAACATGGCCTTGGGCCCTAAACACATTGGGTCCTAATGTGAATTACAAGTCCAAACGTCAAAATAAAATTCCAGCAAAATACGTCATCTTGAGATCAAGTTTCGACCATTGTCCGTCCGAATTGGGCTTCAGTAGCTGAAATAGAGATTGTAGCCCTATCTCTTAGCTGCAAATAGAAACAAGAACGGAGTCAATCGGACATCTGTAAAGTGAGATATGGTCAAAATACAAAAGTAGTGTAAATCTGGAAAATTATGACGAAAATCAATTAAACCCAACTAAAATCTAGAATAGTGAATTGACCCAAAAGACCTTTATTTAATTCAAATAAATCATAAAAATACCAACCAAGAGTAATAAATAAGTGTAACAAAATATGAGTTATCAGTTGACAAGATGCTAAAGAGGTTTAGCATAGAAGGGTCAAAAAAAGGTTTTCTTCCCGTCAGTCATGGGGTACATCTTTTCAAGGCTATGTGTCCTAAGTCACAACCTGAGAAGGATCGCATGAGTGGAATTCCATACGCTTCGGCTATTGGATCCATTATGTATGCCATGATATGTATGAGACCAGATGTCTTATATGCTTTGAGCATTACGAGCAGATACCAGTCTGACCCTGGTGAGGGTCACTGAACAGCAGTCAAGACCATCCTTAAGTACTTAAGAAGAACTAAGGATGTATTTCTGGTCTATGGTGGGGTGGATGAGCTTTCAGTGAAAGGATTCACTGATGCCAGCTTTCAGAGTGACAAAAATGATTGCAAGTCATAGTCAGGGTTCGTATTCACCTTAAATGGTGGGGCAGTGTCTTGGAAGAGTTCCAAGCAGGAGACTACAGCAGATTCAATGATAGAAGCTAAATACATAGCTGCTGTAGAAGCGGCTAAAGAGGCCGTGTGGATCAAGAAGTTCATATCTAAACTAAGGGTAGTTCCAAGCGTGGATGAGCCCATAACCTGGCTCCATTGCGCAGTCAAAGGAACCTAGGTCTCATCAAAGATCTAAGCACGTGCTCCGCAGATATCACCTGATTAGAGAAATTATTGATAGGATGGATGTAAAGATGGATTATGTTTTCACTGATGATAACCTGGCTGATTCTCTGAAGAAGGTTGTTTCTCAGAGAAAACATGATAGTCATTATGAGGCTTTGGGTATACGTCTTAGGTCTGATTGGCTCTAGGCCAAGTGGGAACTTGTTAGTATATAGATGTCCTAGAGATAATCTTTTGATTAGATTAGGAGATTTGTGTACCTTTTATATTATCGCAAATAAATCATAAGCACTCTTTATCCTGTTTCATATTTTGTCTCAATATCATTGTTTATATATTATATGAGTAACTGGATAAATCCCTTGGAATAGAATAGGTATCTCTTGAGTATCTGTGATGAGATCACGATCATGAGGATTCAAGGATACCAGATGTTTATTCCTAATTTTATGTTCCTAGTCTAGAGACACTGAGAATGGGGATCAGTAATCTCGGGTAAGACTAGCACGGCTTATCTACTTGTATTCAGATACAAGGTAAAGACCTCATGAGCTACAGATATGGAGATGTCTTAGCTAAAGTCGTGAGTGGACCTATAAGGGTATAACTCGCACTGAACAGACCCACAAAGAGGCTCTATGAGGAAATCTCACAAATAGTATCATTAGAGCATCTTCTTATTATTTGGGTATGTCTTTCCTTAGACCAGAAGTTTTCACCTAGACTATGTTCTAGATGCATGTTTTGATTGTATACCTCGTCTGCCTGAAACATGGAGATTCATAGGTATACCTTTGGGCATGTCCTGAAAGAACACAAGCCTAGGGTGATAAGTTGAAGGAATTCGTCAAATCTCTGTGAGGGATTAGGTTATCTGTAAACCGGAGAAATCGGGATGACATTTACGGGACTCGGGAATCTATGCATAGTAAAAGAGATCATGAGATGATCTGCCTTTAGAGTCAGTAAATTGAAGATTCCCTATTTCAAATTAAAGCTTACCCTAAACCACAAGGGTTGATACATGTAACATCCCATGAGAATTAGGAACTTACATAAATTACCATTAGCATTGTAAATGCAAGTCTTGAATTCAAATCATTTACATACAATTATGATGGGATGAATTTTAATAATATTGATTACATTATATGTGGAAACTTTAGTTACTACCTAATGGATACATGAAATAATAACTATTAGGAAAATTATTTTATGAACATCTATGGGTGAGTTTATATTTGAGGTATTCGAAACATTTGTTAAATAGGTAAAATTAATATTAATTACAATGTATAAAAATCTTAGTCAATACTTAGTAAACTACATGAAATAAGGTTTCTTAGGAGTTAAAAATTGGACCTTGCTATCCTTAATGGGCCACGGCCAATCCTTTCATTGTGGACCAAATTTAGCACAAAATCTATTTCTACTACCATCAAGTAGCTTATCTGGTAGAAATCTGAAAACTAATCCCCATTGGTCAAAATGCCATCTCAACCTCAAGACTTCATGTATGCTTGACACCTAGTTGATTTCCCTTATGCATGTCTGCCACCTTGCACGCCAATAGGACACTTGGAGATTTTCTTTCTCATGGTTCGGTCAAGTCATTGAATGGCCAAGGTACCATTTCTCTTAGACAAAAATCTGACTCACATCTAGTTTCCCCCCATGCATCGGCCAAGTTTCAAGTTGTACCAAGAAGTACTCCTTAATATTTTCATACTGATCTATCCTTGAAACGTGACTCAGTTACCTTGTGCGCATAACTCTAGCAAGAAGAATCTGATTGTTTTTGCATGTTGTCCTAAATCGATCAGCACACTCATTCCTCCTCCTCCTTGCACATCATTGAGAGAACCAAACCGAATCCTACAACCTCCACTCAGATTTTTTGCATGCAAGAGGAGACAGCCACCCCCTTCCTTCTCTAGCCGTGGACCACCAAGAGGAAGAAGTAAAAGTCTCCATGTTCCTTCTTCCTTTTGCTTCCCCAAAGACCGTGAGTTGTACTAGAGAAAGAACCACCATACAGCTCCCATCTCCATTCCTTCTCGGTTCGGCCAAGGGTATCATCTAGGGGGCGAAGTATTTTCTTGTTGATTCCTTGCTCATTTTTCTCTCACCGGTCTAGGGAAAACTTTCCACTGCATGCAGATAAAATAAAAACACAAACCATTCTCTTATTTTTCCTTTGGTTCAGCCGCTGGTCATTATCCAAGGAGGTGAGGTGTCTCTTTCATCTCTTTGTTCATTCTTTCGTGGATTGGCTCTGTTTGAACCCTCTTCTACTTGCATGCAGCTTAAGCTCGATCTACCAGAACATTGAAAGAGTGGATTGTGTAGTTTTCTGATTTGTGAGTGTGTCAATACAAGGAAGTAAAGGCCGAACTCAAGCTTTATTTTTCCCCATTGTTACGGGTTACAGGTGTGTCCTAGGAAGTTAAAATTTTTGTCATTCTTGTTGCCTTGTTTATGCACATTTAGACTGATTTGGACCTAACACTTGCAAGCTCAAAGAACGTTTTCTTTTCTTCCTATTGGAACTGGGAACTATAGCCTATTGCATTTTATGGGATGATTTAGTGATAGGAAGATGTATCCAGTACTACATGTATTATAATTAATTGTGTAGCATGTTTAAAGACCCCCTTTAGCGCACTCATGACCTAGGAGAGTTGTTTTGTGAACCAGAAATTTCGTGAGCATTTTACTTGGTAAGAAACCGAATCTGTTTGAGTTAAGAAATTTAGTGACAACATGCTCTAGGCCCCTTTATCGTACCCTTGTATGTGTTGGATTTCATCATTGTAATGAGCTACTAAATTTATAAGAAGTCAGAAATTTATTCAGTAAAATGATAATTTCTAGCAAGGAATGGAATACTATTGAGGGCATAATGTAATCAACCCTAAGAATCCTTTAATTCGATGAAAGTGCATGATTTAGGAGCTTAGAAATTATTGGGATAGTTGTATGAAATTCTGATTTGGTACGATGATATATTAGGTGCGCAAAACACTTGAGACTTTGGATTATTCCGCTGCTGCCTGGTAATTTATTTGTGACGCGCGAGGTAAGTGTTTGGTGGTATTACCTAATGTGATTATTGGCTAGCGTATAGAATTGTGAATTGTTGCTCACATGTGCCTTGGATTAATGTGCTGTCATATGCTATATGTATGCTGCCAATGAATGTGACAAGATGGAAAATCATGAATGAGAAGTAATTGTTATGTGGCAGCCTGGTATGGAAAGTACATGAAAGATATGCTATTATGATGATGATGGTACGGAAAGTGTAACATCCCACACAATTGGGGAAATACATAAAATATTATAGGGCATAAGAGTGAATGTGTGACAAATCGAATCACATGTAATATGTGCTGGGCTTTCGAATTATATGGTTATTAGCATGGAATTAAGATTGAGCTAGGGAAATTACTTGAATTATAATAATAGGTGAGAATTTATTTTAGGCATGTGAAGCCTTAGAAAAGATGTACAAATTAATTATAGCAAATTGTAGAAAGAATTAAATATAATTACAACACTTGGGAATTTATATTTTATGGATAAGTACTTAAGTTAGCTACATTTTGGGCTTGTATACTTTTGATCCTTAATTGATGTTTGGCCGAAGCTTTAGGGCTTTAGGAGGTAGCCTTGGTTCAGCCCAACTTTTGTGTTTTACCTAACCCTTAGAACCTTACAATGGAAACCCTTGAGTGGTAGTAACCAACACTTGGCAAATCCTATCTTAATCTCTCCATTTGTGCGCATAATGGGAAGCCAAAGACAAAATTCTGACTTGCTTTTGTTAATCAAACTCAATCCAGCCTATGCATGTCTCCTAGCTTCCAATTGGTTGCATGCGTGCCACTTGGCTCTCCCACTCACTTGCTTGTACTTCATGTGGCAACCATAAGCCTTCCACCACCCTTGCATGCGCTTAGAGTGTAGAGAAAGCAATCAGATTTTTTGTTGTGCTATCTAACCACACTTTCCCTCACATGTACGCATGGGACTTGTAAAAATGAGAAAAGAAAAATTCTGAATAAGCCTCTCAAAAGAAACATAACCAGCCCTTCCACCTATCCTCTCTCATGCGCATGGTTTGTAACAAAAGGTAGCTGATTGCTTGTTAAACCAGCTAAATAATACAACTTTAAGTACATACAGCCAATGGTAGACAGAGAGGTCAGTTTGCATGCGTTATTATTGGGAAGAATTGCCACCCAAATCTTCACCCCTTTGAGCGCCTAAGAGAGAGAGAGAGTGATATAATACAAATTCTGATCTTTGATTTATTTTAAGACCAGCCAACTCAACTCCATCTTTGTACCTTCAAGCGCTGATTGAGCAGAGAAAGATCTCACCATTCTTCAACCACTTTCTCTTTAATACAAACCTCAACCTTAGTGACTAGAGACTCAAAAGAAAAGCAAGACATTTGCACTTTACTTCCCCCCACTTCTCATGACCGTGTATGCCCTTGAATGCATACAAAAGGAACTCTAAAAATCTTATTCTCCTCTCATCTTCTTTCTTCCAGAAACCGTAAGACTTGGAAAATAAATGTCATTGAGGAACTCATTCCATTCCTCCCCTGCTAGCCGAGGTTCCCCACACAAGAAGGATTGACTTCAAGAAAATTCTTTCCTCCCTTGGTACGCACAACCGTCGTTTGAAGAGTTGAGTTGCTGCTCCTTTATTGGAATCGGTTTTTCTTGTGTGCTGCAAAGAGGTAGGCACAAAACCTCCCTTCTTTTTCTCTGCTCCAAACCGTGATGCATGCCTAGGAAATGACTCTTTTATTTTATACTTGGCTCTTTTAGATTCTGTCAGTTTCTATCCTTAGACTTTAGAATGAAAACATAAAGAAAATGAACCTTGAAATGCTCTTCTAACAAAGTATAGGGGCTGAGTTAGTGTATCTAAAATTGTTAAGATGTTAAATAAAGAGGACTGTATGTTTTGACCCCTAGTAACGCAATCTTAAAAGTAGTATATGAGCTTTTTAAATAAATTATCCTTGATGTTGGTTTATATGAAATCGGTTCTGACTTGGTAACTTTTGTTATGAGCTAAGTCCTATTCTAATTTAAATATTCAGCATGTTGTCGAACCCCTATTCTCGCACCCTTAGTCTTGTTGAGTTAAATTTCGAATAAATGTCATTAGCTCTTTATTTATTAAAGCCCATTCTGTTTTGGTAAATCTAGTTATGAACTAGGTCCTTCTTAAATCAAAATACAACATGAGGTTAGACGTTTCTCTCCCTCACATATGGCCTTGTTAAGCTAAAAATTTAATTAAGTGTCTTGAGTCCTTTGTATGATGAAACCGGTTCTGTTTGGGTGTGCTTAGTCACTCTTAAACGTTGGAATATTATTATTGAAGTCAGAATACTTTTGGGAAAAGATCATTGATGGCCGAATGGGGTACATGAGCTGTTAAGCTAGGAAATTATTGGTAATTTATAGGAATGGTTTGAACGTATCCTGATTTTTGTTGCACTATATGTTAGGTGTGCAACCCCCTTGAAACTTTGGATTATACACCGCTGTCTGGTAAAAAATTTGGAACGTATGAGGTAAGTGTTTGGCGGTATTACCTCTTGTGACTGCTAGCTAATACATGAATTGTGAACGTTGCTCTCATGCACCTTGGTTATGAATTTTTGTCTATGATAATGGGATTTTGCTCATGGTCTTGCTTTGCTGAATACTTTGTTTTGGAGAATTATTAGTTATCCAGCATTCTGATATTGGAAAATCCATGAGATATGTATCTTGGTTATGTATATGGGTTCTGTTTTGGACTTGAAATGCTGCTTATTCTATTTTGATTATTCCGCAGCATCTTGATATTGAGCCCATAAGCTATATGAAATCTTGAATATTATCTAGTCATGCATGTACATTCATAATTTTTATTTGTATGTTGCGTGTGAACCATGACATATCATACATGCACAAGTTTCATGTTTGTAACTGGAAATGTTTTCGAAAACTATGCATACGTTTGAGCACGCATCATGTAGGCATCCCTGCGGTACCAGGGTATGGGACACTTGGCTTCAGTCCGTTTAGGTTACAGTTGGAACCCTCCGAGGAGCCATTAAGGGAGGGACCTCCACTGTACTTATGTGTACAGGCACGACGGTGCTGTACATTTTAGGCGTTATATACGCATCTTGACTAGTATATTTGGCGTTATATACGCATCTTGATTAGTATATTTGGTGTTATTTACGCAATATGATAAAGTTTAGTATCTGCCGGATTTAACTTGATGATGCGACTGTTTTGTAATTCTGTATTTAGTTAGTATTGTTGCATTACTGGTTTTGTTGCCACACTACTGGGATTTTTCTCACCCCTTTGGGGCTGCTATTTTTACAAAATGGCAGGAGGGCGGAAGAGCATATGAAGTCATGATTATATGGATATCTGTTGTTATGTGCTGCTGTTGGGATTTTTGTTGTTGCTGTTTATTTGATGGATAACTGTATTAATTTGAGAAGTTTGGATTACTGTCGGATTATGATTTTACTACTGTTTTAAGACTTTTATGATCAGCAAAAAATTTGGAACCAAATTCTAGAAACGTTTTGTGAAAATAATGTTTGACGTTTTATTTAAGTGTTGGTTTTTAAACAGTCTTGCGAGCACTTTGCGAGTTATGTTTCGAGGGGAAAACGAACTCTGAATTACTATTATTTTATATGCACGCGAAGCCCAGACGTGCTCTTTCTAGATCATATAGAATATTCTTTTGTATCGTTGGAACCGATTTTATACAAATTTTTAAAGACAGCAACGACTGCACAGGAAATTACTATTTTCAGCAAGTTAAGAAATTTTAAAAGCATAATCTGATTTTTGTAAGGAACTTGATTTCAATTACAAGTTTTATTTAGCAACATTAAATAATGATTTTTCAGTACTTAACATATGACAAGAGAACTCTAATTCCGCTTAGGAAACAACTCTCTTGGAGGCCTACAAGGGAGGGTGTTACAGAAAGTACATGAAAGATATGCTATTATGATGATGATCTAGTCATGCATATACACCTCATAATTCATTTGTTTCTTGTTTGTGTGTGAAGCATATCATGGCATACATGCACGAATTTCATGCTGTTCATATATGGATTAGAATATTTATATAAATATGCATACGATTGAGCACGCATCATATAGGCATCTCTTCGGTACCAGGGTATGGGACACTTGGCTTCAGTCCGCATAGGCCACAGTTGGAATTCACCTTGATGGGAGCCATTATGGAATATCCACTGTGTATGTACGCGCACGATGGTGCTATGAGCGTAATGATGGCGTTATATACACACTATGAAATGTTAGTACGCGCATGAAGGTGCTATAAGCGTAATGATGGCGTTATATACGCACTATGATATGTTAACGAAAAATGAAATGTTGATGTGACTATTTTATAATTTTGTACCTAGTTTAATACTGTTGCATTATTGGTTTTGCTATCACACTACTAGGATTTTTCTCACCCCTTTGGGGCTGCAATTTTTATAAAACTGCAGGAGAACGTAAGAGCATATGAGGACGTGATTATATGGATACTGCTGTTAATTGTTGTTGTTTGGATTGTCTACTATTGACTATTTATTTGATGGATGACTGTATTATTTTGATATTTCGAGAACTTGGATGAAAGTTGGAACTATGATTTAGCTACTGTTTTAAGACTTTTATGATCAGTTATTACTTTGGAAAAATTCTGAAAACGTTTTGCGAAAATAATTTCTGAACGTTTTATTAATTGCTGATTTATTTACAGTTTTGCGAGCACTTTGCGAGTTATGTTTCGAAGGGCAAACGACCTCCGATTTACTAATAATTTATGTGCACGTGAAGCCCCAGATGTACTCTTTCTATATAACAAAGAATATTTTTTTGAATTGTTGAACTTGATTTTATACGAATTTTACAAGACAGCAAGGTCTGTCGGGAAAGTTAGGAAATTCAGCAAGCTATGTACTTTTTTTAAATTGTCACTCTGAATTTTAGGAACAACCAGATTTCGAGCAAGTTCTTAATTGTAACTCAAAAATGATTTTTCAGTATTTAAGTAATGACATTAGAACTCTAATCCGCTTAGCAAACAACTCTCTTGGATGCATACAAGGGAGAGTGTTACAATACATCTCCTCACCCTAGGTTTAATGGGAAGGTAACCGAGACAAAAGGAAATACATACGGTAACCAAATACATTTAATAGGATGATCATGTCATTAACCTAACTAGCTCTTGGGCAACAAAGCATTGCTAGTGCTTTGTGTTGTCATTAAATGAGTTGTGGTCTTATTGGGCCCAAGTCCATTTATGTTAGTGGCTAAGTTGGGCCTAATGGATCACACACTAACACCTTATTGTCTTGACATTATATCATTAAAGGTTTTCGGCCTAATAATGGTTGTTAGCCCAAAAAGAAGTTTGGATGCCCACCTTAGAGGGAAAAGGGCGCATGGATTGTTGTAATGGGCTTGGATGGTCCAAGACATTATTAATTAATTTAATTATTAAATTAATTATCTAATGTTTAAATTTAAAATTTAAATTATGAATTTGAATTTTGAATTTAAATATTTGAATATTTAAATTAGAATGTTCAAATTTGAATTGGCTATGAAAGGAAGTTTCATAACAAAAGGAAAGGATAAGATCTTGATAGTATCTTGTCAAGATCAAATCTCAAGTATCAAGAGGAAATATTTGGACATCATCAAAGATGATTGGGGCGCTGATTTGGTGGCTTAATGATGGTCATTTAATCAACAAATCAAGCTCCATTCAGATTTGGTTGGTTATGGAAATATTTGATTTAGTTGATTCAATTTGAATTGCAACTAATCAATATTTTTGGAATGATTTTGGGCTGATTGGGGCGCACAATATGGCTGATCATATAATGGTTATTAGGTCAAAATATTGACTAGGTGCAGACTTAGTTTTAAGAGGATAGGATAGGAGTTTGTTGACTAGATTTGATTTGCAACAACTCCACTCTTTCCTCCACAAAAAGGGGCGCTCCATGATCAGATTTTTGTGTGAAAATTCTGATTCAAATTTATTCCTCTTTCATCTCCTTAAGTGTTTTCCTTTTGTGATATTCTCCTTAGGGTTTTTGGAAAATAAAAAAAGGCCATTCTCTTCTACAATTTGTGCGCTACTTTGTGTGAGTTTTATGGCTGAAAATTCTCTCATCTAAACAGAATAAAATCGAGCTTCCTACCTCTTCACAAGGAACGCCTAGCTTGCTCCTTTGTGGTGTTAGAATTGGTGGCTTTTCAAGAAGAGTTCTTGCGTCTTGACAAAGGGTGGTGTGGATCAACATTAGAGAGTTTGAACCTTCAAGCCTAACATTGATCACCTTCGAGTTTTGAGTTACGAACAAGGTATCTCTCTGTCCTAGAGTATGTATCTTAATTGGTATGTGTGTTTCCGCTTTGAAATTTTTTTTTTTCATCCTCACATGCCTACGGCCTTCAAAGCTCTATCTTTCAAAGACTAGGTAAATGTGTGGAATCATGTGGGGATCTGTTGAACAAAGAACCACCCACCCATAGTCTAATATGGTTAAGTTAAAAGAAAATTGGTTATGACTTGTGTGTATGGCATAATGTTGGCATAAGAATTGATAAGTAAAAGATGAAATCAATAAATGGTGTGTCTAGTTAATTACTTGACTTTGAACTATTTTATTGATATTTCTGTGGATTCCCTATTCTAGGTGCGCCTATGAGTCTTGTTGAGGATCCTACACCAGAGGAGGCTAGGTAACTCGTGTTTCAAGTAGGCCATTTATACATCTTCAATAGGTAAACTCTATGTTTAAGGGGTTCACTCCTACTTTGTGTTCCGCCATAGTGTACAGACTATGGTCGGGTTGTATGATATGTATGAGATATATGATATAGATGCATTTATATAGAGCTATATGATGATGTGATATGATATGTTTTATGTGATATGTATGATGATTCTTGGCCATTGAATCGGTGTGCATCAACTCCATGTAGGGGAGATATCCTTGGGAATAATGGTGTACACCACTGAGATATGAGATATTCCATGTAAGGGTGAGACCCTTGGGAATAAGTGCATTGATTTCCACTTAGAGAGAGGTTCTTGGGGAATGACTACGTACTTCAGAGATGATATATGTGATATGTTCAGTACAGTATGATATATGATGTTTTGTATATTATGTATCTGACTATCATGCAGGAAGTGAGCCCAGGGTATGAAGAGTTCTCTATAAACCTGGAGCTTACTGGAGATTCATCTTTCACCCCGTTTGGGGATATGATTTCAGGTACACAGTTAGTTGGAGAGCCCTCAAGGGGCAAGGACCCTTCCCGTGGCTAGCATGAGGATATGGAGTTTTGGGTAGCCGGAGGCTACTATTTATTTAGGGATCATGATGTCTGATCTAGAGTTATTATGTATATGGCTTGTATATGTGTTGTACATGCTTTTCGCTTTTGATGCATGTACATTTTAGTATTCAGGCATTATTATGAGATGAGGTATATTCTGATATGTGATTATTGCATGTTGTTAGATTTAGAGGCACAGAGCCTTGTATGCATGTGCCCATGGATGGATTTTATAGTCATATGCGATATATATCTGATATATTATGATGTATGTACTTATCAGGATATTATGAGAGTGAGATTATATCCCTGTTTATTCGAGAAATAAATGGAACTCTGTCCGATTTGAGACTCCGTCTGGAATGACACTTATAACACCTCGCAATTCTAAAACATGTAATTGTATATTAAATGTGGATTAAAGGATAGGATTAATGAAAATCCTAAAATTAAGGCCAAAATCAAAGGAAGGGTAAAACGGTAATTAGCCAAACACGTAACCCTAGGAAGGTAAAATTGAGTAGGAAATCTCAAATGATAAAAATAATCCTGGAAATGGATTCAGAACGAAAAATTGAGTGGTTAGACAAGTTTCGAAAAATTCGGTGAATAGTGTTTTTGCCGAGTAAAAATATCGCGGTACAATTGCACCGTAAAGCGTGCCGATTGAGTTTTGAGCTCTCGGTTTGCATATAAATTATAAATGATTTGTACGACTTGGAAATATGATTTCTGATGGAAATTGACGGAAATTAGTGAGTTTGGGGAAGCGTGCCCACGGCGCGAGTAACATCTTAAAACTGCAATTTCTCCGAACGACCAGAAAACTCCGGATTCATCTGATCAAGGGTAATTAAAGGACAATGGTTAATGTTAAAAATTAGAGTTTCTAAATAGTTTATGAAATTATGAACGTTTAGTGGAATCAGAGGGAGATTCGAATTAGTTTGAAATCGCGTGAGGTGGCAGTGGGGCCCACCTCACTTAAGTGGACTTGGCCACCTTGGACAACATAAAAATCTGGTCTTTCTCTGTCCTTCCCCCACCCAAACCAGCAGCCACCATTGATGGAGAAGGAAGCTTGGCTTCGAATTTTCTTTCTCTCATAACTCCTTCAATACTACTCCGAATCAAGAAAAGTTTGTGAGCAAAGTTGTTGAAAATCATCACCCGAACACATCCCACCGATTAGTTTCCCTTGAAACCATCTCATTTGTGAGAAAATGGGCAAAGTCAGCCACGAAATTTTGAAGGATTTTGTGATTTTGGAGTTGATTGCTGAAGCCATTTCTTGGAGATCACTAGGAGGAGTCTTGTGACTTGATTATGGGTAAGTTTCAATATGTTTCATGGATTAATTTGTTGGATTTAAATTCATGAACCCTAGACTTGATTTGTGTGATTGATGTTGTTAGAGAGCTCAAATGGAAATTGTGTATTAGATAAATATGTCTTAGAATGATGTTTTAGAGTAATAAAAGCAATAAAAATTATTGATGAAATGTTTGGTAACTTAGGCAAAATTCATGATGGAAATTCAAGACTTTGTGTTTGGGATTTTTGGTAGGATTGTGTAATTTAGTTGTTGAGTATTTGTATGGATGGATTATGATATTGTATGATGTTTGGGAATATTGAATTGAATTGGATAATCATTGGTTGGTGGCCTTGGAGATTTCGGCCCAAGAGAGGAAAATTGGGGGTTTTTATGTTGTGAAATTGTATGATTAATATGTTGGGTTGTTAAATGGTAATTAGAAGGGTTGTGTGATGGTTGGATGCTTTGAAAATCAAAGGAAAAAGTGGTTGGTTGTGTAGAATTGGAAATTGAACCTAGAGTGAATTAAATGGAAAAATGATGTTAGAATGGTGTAAAATGGGGGACCTAAAATGATATTGTGGCAGCCTTAGGATGATAAAGAAAAATGAAAAGAAAATAAAGAAAAATAAATTGTGATTTAACACTATAAAGGTTGAACCTACCGTTGTGTAGGGGAGGATTTTGATGTTTTTGCATGTTGTGGCCATTGGGGCTAGGCTAGACTTAGGTCATGAACAATGCATATGATTAGGATTATTGGTATCATTTTGTTCATGATGTATTTTGTCTAAGTTTAGTCTTTGATTATCATGTTTATTTTGGAGCATTTATTATGTATAATTGAAGGAAAATTGTAATATGTCTATTTGAAGTGTAATTTGTAATATGGAGAATTGATGTAACATTGAAGTATGTAATATGATGAAAGGGAAATAGGCCTATTCTAGGATGTGAATGATGATTTATGATTTAAAGAATGCATGCAATTGGACCTTGTGATTGAAATAAAGTTAAATTGAGAAAGTAAGCGCGAATTATGTATATTGATTAAATTGGATATAAACTGTGAAGGGTTGTAAGAGCAGCAAGGCATTGCTGGTCCTTGTGTGCCACCCAATGATTATTAGGTACAAATTGAGGTTAGAGAACACATTTGCAAATATGAGATTTATTGGAAAAACAAAGAAAACTCTGGCGAAATTTTTAGAAATTGGCAGAATTTAGGTAAATTTTGGGAGAGAATATCTCCCTCCACAGAAGCCTGATAGGGACGTGGCATATTTCGTTTTAAACCTAGAGATGTCCTCTATCATGTGTTAAAATTATAAAATTTTCTGGTTTGTAAGCAGCCCTGTAGAAGCCATTGAAGACGGACTTTCCAGAACGCACCTGTGCAGGGGCTGTTTCTAGCAGTTTTTGGGAATTTTATTCCTGCTTCGTTTCTTGGTCAAATTATGTGCATGATATGTCCAATTGAAGCTTGAGGTATCTAGTTTACTGTATAAAAATTTGAGAGCAATTGGTTGACATACTTTTCCAGAATAATTGATTGAGTGAAGGCTGTTTGGAGCCGGTTTGAGGTTGGCTGGCAGATTTGCTCGTCCAACTTCAAACGGCGATATCCGAAGCAAACGAGAACTTTATGACTCATGTGATAGCTTCCTAAAAAGGTAATTAAGTCTAGAATAACATACTAAAAGATGAGAGGCATGTAGATGCGGTTTGTCCGCATAAATTAAAAGACCGAACCATGTTCGGAAAGGTAGAAAACGTAAAAGTGAGATTTTACCTAAGTGGGTTTATGGGAACCCCTTAGTGACTTGAGAGAAGTAATATATGATATAAAAGTAGTTTAAATAATTATTCCATGAAGAGTTTACAGTTACGGTCACAGCTTTTATTTATTACGCCTTATTATTGTTTTAAATGCTCGCGTAATAAAACGAAAAAAATTTACTCGCATTTTTATAACTGAATTGCTGTAATTGTAACTGCGCTTAATATCATAATTAATGTTAACAATACTGGTGTACAACGGGCTGTTACATTTTATGGTATCAGAGCAATTTTACTAGGGAACTCTGATTTTGTATGATTGTATTAAGTGTTGTATAGTTGTATGTAGACTCTTATCGATTATTGCATATGTGATTCCTTAGTTTGGGTCTGATCAACCCATTCCTTTGTGTTACATGTGTGGTGTAACACCCCGTATATATCTGGTAATGTTATCATATCATCGTATTAAGCTGCGCTTAATAAAAAATGCGGATTATCTTTTTGATTTCAATTATGACGTCATTATACTTAGCCAAGTTGAATACTTAATTCATTTTCAAAACATTGCCTATATGTAGATTGCAAATAAACAGCTAACTGAAATACCTCATTAAATAAATTACATAAGTATGTCTCTAGTCACGGAACTACAACACGTAGACCGGACAACCTACTAAGTTATACAACTCAACTCAAAGAACTAACATAAAGTGGCATGGACAAACCCCATGCTCACCCAAATAAGGCATCAAGCCCAACATAAGTCTCAACATCAACAACATAATAATAAGGCGAAAAAAAACAACATACAATCCAGACATGTCAGCATAAATATAACAGCAATATCATCAGCTAAGCTCTGGCCTCCTGCCGCTAGAGGCTGAGGCATCAGCCCCCATATTACCTGAACTTGAAATAAGCGCCCAAACGTGGGGTGAGATCTCTAAACAAGAAATCTCAGTAAGACAAGGGGTCCTCAAGGATCTTCTGCCCCAAGCTCACTTACATGTGCAATATAAGTTCAAAAGCCATTTAACAATATAAGTTCCAAAATCGTGCAATGCAACAGATAATCATGTCATGTGTGTTTATACTATTCTACTGATCAGAGAAGTGCAGGAATACGTCTATTACCCACACAGTATCAGCCCATGTTGTACCAGCCCATGCTGTATCCGCCCACAGGATCGCCCCTAGCCTCATGTGTAGACGTCACACCACATACATATCATAAAGCATTTGCACTTAACAGCTCCATAGAATTTCAACAAAACAGTACATGAAAACACATCATGCATATAAACCATCCCCCCATGGGACATGTGGAACCAACAGTGGCTAAACCGAGGACACGAAAGCTTACCTTGCAAGCTAACTATCCAATGCCTAGAGTCCACACATCGCTCAAAGCCCAATAACAGCACAATCACAATCTGTTTGTATCATAATTCATCATCAATAATTATAGCACATAAGCTTATACATAAAGACAACGCTTCTCTTTTACGTTTTACGTCTTAAGGCTTCTCACAAGGCCACAAGCCCTTAATCACTTGATTCTGACTTAGTTTAATTATTACAGAAGTCCACATAAGTCAATAATGGGTCACAAACCCAAAATGACATCATGTATGAATAGTACCGTCACTGTTCCGAAATTCCCAGAATATCCGGATATTTGTCGGGGACATATCCGGATATCCGTATCCGGATATCATATCCGGATATCCATATTCGGATATCACCAGGCCCCATATCCGGATATCATATCCGGATATTTCGCGACAGAATGCAGTTCTGCATTTTCGCTAAGATATCACTTAAAGGTTGGGTTTTTAACCCATTATAACGTCCAAGCATGCATTTTTAAAGGCTTTTATGTTCATGTTCAGGTTGGATACTTGTTTAACCCATTAAGCATGTCAAGACACCTCTTTTATCAATTAAAACTCATAACCAAAGGTTGGTAACACTTACCCAAGCTTTAAAACAGAGAAAGGAGTGCTCTTGGAGCTCACCAACAACCTCCAAGGTTCTGACTTTGAAGATGCACGAAAATGGCACACAACAATGGTTCCTTTCCTTCAAGGATCACTCCTTGAAGCTCAAAATGCCTTCACAAAGGCTCCACCCTCATAACTCAGCAACACAGCCCCTAAGTCTCACCAAGACAGACCTCAAACTCAGAAAGGTGAAGGCTTTTCACCCTCCAAACACACACCTCTAAGTATTTACAAGGTTTAAAGAGAAGAATCCATGGTAAATGAGGTAACTTGGGAGAGTTTTCATGCAAGAAGGTCAAGGGAAGAAGGTGACTAGCATGAGAGTTCAAAACTCAGAATAGAGGCACGTAGGAGGTTGTAAAATGCCCTAGAAATATGTGCCATTTAGTATTTATAAGCGGTTTAAGGTTAATCGCACTGTATTAGCGCTAATTGCTACGCTTAGCAATTTGATCCCAAACTTTGGAATCAGAACCTACTCATTTTTCTAAGATTTGTCATATTTTTTTTTATTTTTCGCAGCACCTTTCCGGTACGCGCTTTTCCATAGCCAGTATCAGTGCTGGCACCAGTTCTTATTATGTTGACCTGAAACTTGTTTTACTAGTCCTATATAATATTCTAGGAATTATCATGCACTTATTATAATTTTCCGAGATACTTTTTCGGTACGCATTTATACCGAGTAGCAGAACTGGTATCTGAACTTTTCTTCCGAAAAGCGACTTTCAGCATTATTAACCACTTTCTATATTTATTTAAGCCTCATAATAATTATTAGGGTCAATTATGGAATTATTTCCTAATTTCACATAATTAATTAATTAACTTCCTTAATTAACGGTGCTGGTTCTTACATTCACCCCACTTTTTTAAGGATTTTGTCCTCAAAATCAGAATATACCTATCTCTGAAGTCGGGATACTGCCGGAGAAGCTCATCATGTCACTCTCAGGTACACTCCTCAGGAGTTCTTCATGTCCATTGAACCTTGACTATCAGAATGATCTTGCTCCTTAGCTGCTTCTCGCCTCGATCGAGAATCTTAAGTGGTCCGATGGGAGTTTTCAAGTTCTCCCGGACCTCCACATCATCTGGTTGCACCACGTGCGAAGGATCCGCTACATACTTGCGAAGCTGAGACACGTGAAACACGTCGTGGATGTTGGTCATGGGAAATTTATTCTCGCTTCGTTTCTTGGTCAAATTAGGTGTATGATATATCAAATTGAAGCTTGAGGTGTTTAGTTTGTTGTATAACAATTTGAGAGCCATTGGTTGAGTGGATTTTCTGCAGTAAGTGATTTAGTGAAGGATGTTTGGAGCTTTTTTGGGGAACCATGTTCGGATATCCGGAGCAAACGAAAACTTTATGACTCGTGATAACTTTATGACTTGTTATATGCGGTTTGTCCGCAGAAAATTAAAGACCAAACCATGTTCGGATAGGTAGAAAACGTAAAAGTGAGATTTTAGCTAAGTGAGTTTATGGGAACCTCTTAGTGACTTGAGAGATGTAAAATAAGTTATAAAAGTAGTTTAAATAATTATTCTGCAAAGAGTTTACAGTTACAATCACAGTTTTTATTTATTTGGCTTTTTATTATTTTAAATGCTCGCGTAATAAACGGAAAAATTTTACTCGCATTTTTAGAAATGAATTGCTGTGATTGTAACTGCGTTTAATATCATAATTAATGTTAACAATATCGCTGTACAACGAGTTGATACAACTAGCTCCTTCTCTCTCCTCCCTTCCCCAAAAAACCGACCCACCTCCATGGATGTGTAATTGAGTTGTTGAGTGTTTGTATGAGTTAATAGTAGGATTGTATGATGTGTGGAGTTGTTGAATTGAATTGGATACCCCTTGGTATGTGGCCATGAGCATTTTGGCCAAGTGAGCAATTTATGGGGTTTGATGTTGTGAAATTATTGGATTGATGTGTTGTGGTGTTAATTGGTATTTGGAGGTGTTGTGTGATGAGTGGATGCATGGAAAATCAAAGGAAAAATACTTGGAGTGTGTGAGAGTGTCCATTGGACCTAGAAGGAAATAAATGGGAAAAATGATGTTGTGATGGTGTAGGATGGAAAGTGGGACCTAAAATGGTGTTGTGGTGGTCTTGGGATGTTAAAGAAAAATTAAAAGAAAATAAAGAAAAATATTTTGTAATTTAAGCCTATAATGGCTGAACCTAGCATAGGTAGGGGAGGATTTTTGGTGTTTTGTAATCTTGGTTGATTGCACCTTGTATTGATGATCCTTGTGTGATCATTGTAGGTTGTCTCCCGCGGAATTGAACTCGAAACCGTGAGCTTGGTGGGTTGTCTTTGATCTCAGACCAAAGAGATTGTGGTAAGTGGTCTTGAACCTATGCATGTATAGTTTATAAACTTGCATATTTTTTGGTTGGTTTAAATTAAAATGGAAATGGCCTATGTGTAGGCATTCCTAGTGAACCAAGTTCAGGGATATTGTGAATTGGAGCGATCAAGTGAAGGAGATTATTCAGGTAATCCCTTGGTACTGGGGTTTGATCCTCGTGTGTGCTCCACCATGCCCGATGAGGATAATGGTAGGAAATCTATGCGCCCCCTTGTGAGGTTTTCTCTTAGAACACTTCACTCTTCTAAACACTTTTACCTAGCCTCCTGCATCACACACTGAGCGCATAACAAGCCTTATTGTGATCAATCGGCGGCCTTACTGGAAGGAGTTCCTGTATCTAGACGCGGGTGGTGTGGATCAACGTTAGAGGGTCTGAACCCTTCAGACCTACGTTGATCATCTTGAGGTTTCACGAACAAGGTATGACATACGTCTTAAAGTATGTATCTTGATATGCATGTGTGTTCCGCTTGCGAAAATTTTTGTTTTTCCCTCACGCATGTTTCGACCTTCAAGGCCAATTCTACTTTCATTAACATGCTGCAAACCATTGGTCAATTCAATGGAATGCCTAGTGAAGACCTTCACCTTCACCTCGAAAATTTTATGGATGTAGCAGACACTTTCAAAATCAGAGGAGTTACATCTGATGCTCTAAAGATGAAGTTGTTCTCATATTCCCTCACCAACAAAGCTAAAGCATGGTTGAATACTTTACAACCACAATCAATCCGAAGTTAGGAGGTGTAATAGCCCGTTACGTACCGGTATTGTTAACATTAATTATGATATTAAGCGCAGTTACAATCACAGCAATTCATTTATAAAAATACGAATAAACTTTTTTCGATTATTACGCGAACATTTAAAACAATAAAACGCGTAATAATTAAAAGCTGTGACTATAACTGTTAACTCTTGCGGAATATTTATTTTATCTATTTCTACATCACAATATACTTATTATAAGTTACTAAGGGGTTCCCATAAACCCACTTAGCAAATTGCAAAATTGTACATTTTTACCCTTTCGAACATGGTTCACTCATTAATTTTCTGCGAACACACCACTCACAACCAGACCTTCTTTTCAAATTATATCTTTGTCTTACTTAATTCCCTTTTCAACAAGCTATCACACGCTCAATTCAGAGCTCATTTGCTCCGGTTATCGCCGTTTGAAGTTGGATAAGCAAAACAGCCAATCAACCCCAAAACAGCTCAAAACCTCTCTCACTCCACGAATTAATGCACTGAATAAAGTAATCCAATTGCTCTCAAATTTTTACACCATAAACTAGACACCTCAATATTCGATTTAATATATCATACGCTTAATTTGACTGAGAAACGAAGCGGGAATTAATTTCTCAAAACTGGTCCAGAACTGCCACATGTGCAGTAGGCACATGAGCAGTCTGCGTTCCTCCATTTTTTTCAGGTCGAAGACCAACCCATATTTTTCCCAAATTTTTACACAAGGTAGAGGACATCTCAAACTTCAAAATGGCGTATGGCATGTCCCTATTGGACCTCTATAGAGGGAGATATGCTCTCTCGAAGTTCGCCTAAAATCTGCCAATTCTACAGAAAATTTGCCAGAGCTTCCTTTGTTTTTCCAATAATCCCAAATTTGTACAAGATCATTTAAGCCTCAAATGTACCTAATAATCACATAACAATACAGTAATAATGTAATGGGTGGCACACACAAGGACCAACAACGCCTTGGGGCACTTACAACCCAATCCAGTTTATAGTTACTAAACATATAGCTCACAATAATCATTCTTAAATAGTTGCTATTAGAGTAAAGTAATGCAGAGTAATACATAAGGGTAACCAAGAAATATGCCCTTTTATGGTTGGGAGAGTAACCAAGAAATATGCACTCACTGCTTCTAAAATCTAATTTATGGTTGTTATAGGGTCTCAAGAATGGGAAACAGGCACAACCAAAGACCTTAAGACTCGTATAGTCAGGAATGGATTTGTAAAGCTTGGTGAAGGGTACTTCAAAATTTAATGCAGCAGTTGGAAGACAATTAATGAGATGAACAGCTGAAATAAATGCATGATCCCAAAATTTGATGGGTAGAGATGCATGAGCAAGCAATGTGAGACCTGTTTCAACTATGTGACGATGTTTCCTCTCAACCACTCCATTTTGATGATGAGTGTGGGGACATATGATCCTATGAACAATACCCTATTGTTTTAAAGTTTGATGAAAAGATCGAAATTCTCCTCCCCAGTCAGTTTGGAGGGCTTTAATAGAGGACTGAAAATGATTGGAAACAAGAGCTTGAAATTGAGAAAACACAACTAATGCATCAGATTTTTGTTTGAGAGGAAAGATCCAGGTGTATCTGGAATGTGCATCCACAAAGGATATGTAGTATTTAAAACCCAAAGTAGATGTCATAGGTGTTGGACCCCACAGATCACTAAATATTAAATCAAAAGGTTTGTCATAAACTGTGGTAGAAGATGGAGAGTGTAATCGATGTATTTTACCCAAACAACAAGCTGAGCAAAACTCAATATCATTTTTATTTGGAATGGGGATATTACAAGACCTCAGGACAGAATTAAGAGCCTCAGTATGAGGATGACCTAAACGACAATGCCATAAGGAGTACATATATGAGGAAGCTACAGCTTTCTGTTGACTAGAGATTACATTTATTGAGGACTTTGAAGTAGGAATTTGAAGTAGGACTATGACCTATATGTGAATTACAAAAAGACATTGAAGTAGGATGACAATTCTGTCTTGAGTTGGGAGTGAGACAGATCTCTTGGAAACGATATAAACCATCTGAACCCAAGTCACCTTCCAGCAGCACTTCATGGGATTCCTGTGATTTCACACAACAAGTAAAGGGGTGAAATTCAAAATAGACTCCATTATCCTTAGCAAATTTACTTACACTAATGAGATTTTTGGTGATAGAAGGGACAAGTAATAGATTGTTAAGGTGTAGTTGAGTGTGTGGTTGAAAAGGAGAAGGAAAGGAGGATAAACCAGTAACATTAACCCTTAGACCTTGTCCATTCCCTATATAGACTTGATCAGCTCCTGACAACTGAGTACTTTGCAGAAGGTTTTGAGGATGAGCTGTGACATGATGAGAGGCTCCTGAGTCTGGATACCACTCAATAGCTTGGACATTCTGAGGAGTTGGCAAGAGTCCTTGTCCCTGTGAGGCAGCATTACACTGTGGTTGAGAGATCTGAGTACTTTTCTTTGAGTTGCAATCACTAACACCATTTTCATGCACATTTTCATCATACATATAATCATAACCTACAATAGGCCTAAGGCCCTTCCATCATAAATAGACATGCATCAAGATACAATTACAATATTGCTTTACAACTTACAACTCCCCATGAAACTTAATTACAATCTTCCAATATTACAACATAAATACAATTGGTAAAATAAACTACATGGCATGACCACTAGACTTAGGCAAAATGACATGAACAAGATGCTAATGAAGCTCCCACTAAATACAAATGAGATGTTCATGCCCTAAGTCTAGCCTAGGCCACATGGCCAACAAAATGCTAAAACTCCACTGAATCACTCTGCAGGCCTCTTGCCCGCTGCTCCAGCTCCACTGCTACCTCCTGAAATAAATGCCCCGAGACGGGGTGAGATATACGAATATATCTCAGTAACCCAGAGGTTATGGAGAAAACTCCGCCCAATGGTTCACTTCGATGCATATTAATAGAATACAACAACCACTTTTTAAAACGGGATATAGCAAGGGTTTTAGAGAAACGGGGAATATAGAGATACAAACTACGACGATACGGGATGGTAGCTACCAATACCACGCACGCCCTGGGCATATATAAGCCTATGGGTATCATCCAAGGTGTGTTCCAAAAACCACAACCATGATGCCCCAACCATCCAAAACACCAGAGACATTCCTAGTGTGCTCTTACCCGGATCACACACCATGACCCTCGGTCAACTGGAACTCCCTCTCGAAGACCTATCCAGTGGAAGTCCGAAATTGCCCGAAGGCTAAACACTGTCTACTGTCCAGAGACTCGGTACATAAGTACCCACTGTAATAATGCATGCATGCTCATGTTGTTCTACACTACTCATATACACTTCCTACCGTTGCCATCAACTGGCAAGGTGGAACAGAAAAGGGGAACAAGCCCCAGTACCAAGAGGTTACCTTAAATAGTTTTCTCACTTAGCTCCACAGTAGCTTAATTTCCAAGTCTGCTACTCAACAGAACGCTTACACATAGGACGTTTCCACTTACTCAAGGTTCACAAAATGCATGCTAAATCTCAATTTCACATGCATAATACAGTCACTTACCTCAATCCACTTGGTCCAGGACCAAGGGCAATTCACTGATTCACTGTTCAGGATTCAAGTCGACGTACGACAACCTATACAACCATGTACAGCCGTCAGTATACGTCAATTTACGTCAAAACGCAAAAAAACACAAAAATCCTTCCCATCACCATGATGGTTCGGCCCTTGTAGTGTTATTTTAGGATTTATTTTTCTAAATTTTCTTTCTTATTTTATTATGCTTCCTTAGGTTGCCAAGAGGCCAATTCAAGTGCCATTTTTCCGTTTTACGTCTTTTACTCATCGTTTTGCTAAATAATTCACTCTAGGTTCGTTTATGTCCCTAAACACAAGTTATTATTTTCCATTGATTCTAACACTTTCCAACCACCACACAACCCATCTAATCACCATATAATTACACAACACATCATCCAAATGATTTTTCAACATCAATTCCCCTCTTTTTCACTCAATGGCCGAATTGCAACCTATGGCACTCCAAGGGATTTTCAATCAATTTTAACCATTTCACACCTTCTATCATCATATTTTATCATCATACGATCATACAACAACTCATTAATCAATCCTAACACATTTCCAAAAATCCAAGTCATGACAATCCTCAAAATTTCTAAGTTATAAATTCATATTTTTCACCAATAAATTTCATTGCATTTTTAGCTCTAACACAACATTCTAACACATTATCATCTAATACACATTTTCCAATTGTGCTCCCTAACACAACACATCATCAAATCAAGCTTTAGGTTTCCAAAAATTCAATCACAATTAAACCATGTAAATGGGATGGAAACATACTCACAACAAAGGCTAGAAGCTACCTCAAGACTCCTCCAAGCAATGGAAGCTCAAAAAGCTCCATGAACATCCATTTTTCTCCAAAATTTCGTGGCTGTAAATGGAAAATATCTCACCAAATAGAGGGTTTCAAGGTGAATGGATACTACCAATGTGTTTGGAAGGTTGTTTCCAACAAATTTCAACACAAAAATCACTCGATTCGGTTGAGAAATGAAGGATTTATCAAGGAATGAAAATTTGAACCTAAAATGTCTAAAAGGGTAGGGGGTCACGGTTTTGGCAAGAAAAAGGGAAGGGAAAGTGATGGTGAATAGTGGTAGGGTGATGTGGCTTAAGTGGTTTAAGTGGGGTGGGTCTCACCGCCACCTCACGCGATTTCAAACTCATTTGAATTCCCCTCTGATTTCACTAAACGTCCATAAATTCAAAAACTATTTAGAAACTCTAATTTTTAACATTAACCATTCTCCCTTAATTATACTTGATCAGATGAATCCGGAGTTTTCCGGTCGTTCGGAGAAAACACTGTTTTAAGCTATTGCGCGCGCCGTTGGCACGCTTCCCCAAACTGTCTTAATTCCATCAAATATTATCAGAAATCATATTTCCTAGTTCTATAGACCATTTATAACTCATATTTGAAACCTAGAGCTCAAAATTCAACCGGCACTTTTTACGGTGCAATCGTACCGCGGTATTTTTACCCGCGAAAAACACTATTCACTGATTTTTCTAAAACTTGCCTATCCACTCAATTTTTCATTCTGAATCCATTTCCAGGGTTATTTTTAGCATCTGAGACCTTCTACTCAATTTTTATCTTCCTAGGGTTGCGTGTTGGCTAATTACCGTTTTGCCCTTTCTTTGTATTTTAGCTTAATCTTTAGGATTTTCACTGAATCTTCACTTAATTACACACTTAATAGCTTAAACACTTAATTTAAAATTGTGAAGTGTTATAGGAGGAGTTGGCGGACAAGTTTTTATTGAAGTTCTTTCCTCCCATGAAGGCAGCCCAATACAGGAATGATATATCAACCTTCAAGCAATTGCAAGAAGAGTCATTTTATGAGGCTTGGGAGAAATTCAAGGATCTGTTGAGGAAATGCCCAAATCATGGCATTCCCGAATGGATTCAAATGGAGACATTCTATAATGGGCTTAATGGACCAACAAAGAGCATGGTCGATGCATCATCCAGAGGAGCCCTTTTAGAAAAAAAAATATACAGAAGCATATGCAATATTAGAGAGGATGACAATCAACAACTATCAGTGGCCTGTAGAAAGATCAAGTCTAACACCAAAGAAGGCTACTGGAGTTTAGGAACTCGATGTTGTAACAACACTGTCAGCACAGATTTCAGCTTTGAACAACTCTATCAAGACGATGAATTTGTCTGCTGAAGCTAAAGCACAACCAGTCAAAGCCATAACTGATGCTATATCATGTGTTTTATGTAATGGTCCCCATGTTTATGATAATTGTCCACAAAACCCTCAGTCTGTTTGTTTTATAGGTAATTTTAACAGGAACAACAATCCATATTCAAATACCTATAATCTCGGATGGAGGAATCACCCAAATCTGTCTTATTCCCAAGGACAGCAGAAAATGTCCTCATGTCCTCAGATACAGCAGGAAGGTCATATAAAGCTCCATGCCCTCCTGGATTCATGCAGCAGCATCATCAACCTAGACAGCAAGTTGATACATCAAATTCGCTGGAAAGCATGCTGAGAAAAGAGACTTAACCATGCGAGTCAATGATGAGCAAGTTACATTCAATGTACTCAAAGCCATGAAGTATCCTGATTAAGTAGAAAAATGTGCTAGCATGGATACTATGGATGCAGTTCTGCTACAGCAACTCAAGCAGCAAACAGAGACAGAACCACTGAATGTTGCTATAGCAGAGGAATGTGCAAATAATGAAGAAGAAATGAAGGAATGCCTAGCATGGATGGATTCCCAACCAATAAGGCCGTGCAAAGAGAAACACTTTGAATCCCTTGGAGAAAGAGTGATAAAGACACTCAAGCCATCTATAGAAGAACCTCCAATCCTTGAGATGAAACCACTGCCCCAGCATCTTAAATATGCATAATTAGGAGATGAAAATACTTTACCTGTTATTATTTCATCTTTTCTCTCTGATGCAGAAACGAAGCAGTTGCTAAAAGTACTAAAGGAGCACAAAAGAGCCCTCGGATGGAGCATTGCAGACATAAAAGGAATCAGCCCTACATTCTGCACACACAAAATATTGATGCAGGAAGGCTACAACAGCACTGTGCAGCCTCAAAGAAGGCTGAATCCTATGATGAAAGAAGTTGTCAAGAAAGAAGTGATTAAATGGCTTGATGCAGGAGTAATATACCCCATTTCATATAGCCAATGGATAAGTCCTGTGCAATGTGTACCAAAAGGAGTAATATACCCCATTTCATATAGCCAATGGATAAGTCCTGTGCAATGTGTACCAAAGAAAGGAGGAATCACAGTTGTGAAGAATGAGAAGAATAAGCTTATACCAACAAGAACTGTGACCGGATGGAGAATATGCCAAGATTATAGGAAGCTTAATGATGCTACAAGGAAGGACCACTTCCCCTTGCCATTCATTGACCAAATGTTGGATAGACTAGCAGAGAAGGAGTTCTATTGCTTTTTAGATGGATATTCGGGCTACAACCAGATTGCTGTAGCACCAGAAGATCAAGACAAGACCACATTTACTTGCCCGTATGGAACATTTGCCTTTAGAAGGATGTCATTTGGATTATGCAATGCACCAGCAACCTTCCAAAGGTGTATGATGGCAATATTCACAGACATGGTAGAGAATTTTGTGGAAATATTCATGGATGATTTCTCGGTTTTTGGAGAATCATTTGAATCTTGTCTTAAGAATTTATCAAAAGTACTCAAGAGATGTGAAGAGACTAACCTAGTACTGAATTGGGAGAAATTCCATTTCATGGTCAAAGAAGGTATAGTCTTGGGTCACAAAGTATCAAAGGATGGACTAGAAGTTGATAGAGCAAAGATATATGTGATTTAGAAGCTGCCCATACCCGTTAATGTCAAGGGAATCATAAGCTTTTTGAGGCATGCTGGATTCTATAGGAGGTTCATCAAGGACTTCTCAAAAAATTTCAGACCTCTATGCAGATTGCTAGAGCAGAACACCCCATTCATAATTGATGATCAATGTAGGCAGCATTTGAAGAATTGAAGTAGAAGCTTATTACAGCACCCATAATTGTTGCACCAGATTGGACTTCACCATTTGAAATCATGTGTGATGCTAGTGAATGTGCCATTGGAGCAGTGCTTGGTCAAAGGAAGAATAGGATGTTCCATCCTATCTATTATGTTAGAAAAACGCTTACAGGGCCACAATTTAATTATACAGTCACTGAAAAAGAACTTTTATCTGTTGTTTTTGCATTTGAAAAGTTTAGATCTTATTTATTTGGTGCTAAAGTGACTGTTTTTACTAACCATGCAGCCATCAAATATTTGGTGGACAAAAAGGACTCAAAGCCAAGGTTGATAAGGTGGATTCTTTTACTTCAAGAGTTTGATTTGGAGATTAAAGATTAAAAAGGCACAGAGAACCAAGTTGCAGACCACCTATCAAGGCTAGATGATGGAAGGTCAGAAGTTGATGAAGAACCAGTGAAAGATGAATTCCCAGATGAGCAGTTGTTTGCTATTGACTATGCTATAGCACCATGGTATGCTGATATAGCAAACTTTCTGGTGAGTGGAATAATGCCAAATCATAAGAACTCACAGCAGCGAAAGAGGTTCATCTATGACTGCAAGTACTATCTTTGGGATGAACCATACTTATTTAAGAGATGCCCAGATCAAATTTTAAGAAGATGTGTGCCGGAAGAGGATATGCAATCTATACTTGAACATTGTCACTCATCTCCCTATGGTGGCCACTATGCTGGAGTCAGAACAGCAGCAAAAGTGTTGCAATCAGGTTTCTACTGGCCCTCTTTATTTAAAAACTCACATATGTTTGTTTCAAGTTGTGATATGTGCCAAAGAACCGGAAATGTATCAAGGAGACATGAAATGCCTTTCAACCCTATCTTGGAAGTTGAACTATTTGACGTTTGGGGGCTGGATTTCATGGGACCATTCCCACCTTCATTTGGAAAACAATATATCTTGGTGGCAGTGGACTACGTCTCTAAATGGGTAAAAGCAGCAGCATTACCCACAAATGACTCAAAAGTGGTTTGGAAGTTCCTCAAAAAGAATATCTTCACAAGGTTTGGCACACCAAGAGCAATCATAAGTGATGAAGGAAGTCATTTTTGCAGCAAGCAATTTGAACATCTTTTGGCCAAATATGGAGTAAAGCACAAGGTTGCTACAACATACCACCCTCAAACCAGTGGGCAAGTTAAAGTTTCCAATAGAGAAATCAAGAGGATATTGGAGAAGGTGGTAAACCCTTCAAGGAAGGATTGGTCATTCAGATTGGATGACTCACTATGGGCATATAGGACTGCGTACAAGACAGCATTAGGTGCATCCCCATACAAAATTGTCTATGGCAAAGCATGTCACCTACCTGTCGAGTTAGAGCATAAAGCATACTGGGCTATATCAAAGCTAAATCTGGATGAACAAGTAGCTGGACAGAAGACAATGCTACAGCTAAATGAACTGGATGAGTTCAGAATGAATAAATATGAAAATGCCAAACTTTACAAAGAAAATATGAAGAAATGGCATGATAACAAGATCCTGCAAAGGGTATTTGAGCAAGGTCAGCAAGTTCTTCTATTTAACTCAAGGCTCAAGCTCTTTCCAGGCAAGCTCAAATCAAGGTGGACAGGACCTTTTAAGGTTGCACATGTGTATCCCTATGGAGCTATTGAAATTATGAATGAAAAAGATGGGAGCACATTCAAGGTTAATGGACAAAGGCTAAAGCATTATTGGGGAGATCAAAATATCAAGGAGACAACCATTATCTCTTTAACTCCGCCAAGTTGAATCTAATGAGGAAGAAGTCAGGCTGAAGACTATAACACAAGCGCTTTTGGGAGGCAGCCAAAGTTTAATTAGAAATTTTTTAAATTAGATGCATTTTAATTTCAGTATTTTAAATTATTGCAAGTATTAAATTTCGTATTTTCAATTATTATAAATAGGATAAATTAGTTTCATATTCTTTTTAATTTTAGTTAAGATGTTTTGCAGGGAGAAAAATGGTGTTGATACCCATTAAAAATAAAAATATAGGAACCAGGCTGCAGCGCAAGGTCATGGGAAATTAAAACCCATAGCAATTGGGTTGGAATAGAAGGATCGGGCCAAGCAAGCTTTGGGCCCAATTCAGATGCAACAATTAAAGTCACTATGCTGTACAGCATGCCCAACGATAATTTTTTCAGAGGCTGCCACATCATCACTGAAGCTGTAACAATGCAACGGTTATAAATTCAAAGTGATGGATGAAACGACACAGTTGTCAGAATCTTGATGCAACACCGTCCAATTAACCCAGCCATCAACAGTGAACCGTTGTGACCCCTTGTGCATTTTACCCCAATATAAAAGCCAGGTTCCATGTTTTCTACCTCCATTGTCGTGTTTATGCAATTTTTTGAGTAATTTTCTCTCTTCCAACTTCATCTTTAAGAACATTCTTGCAAGAACTCAAGCCACAACAAAGGCTTGAGTTTGGAGTCCCCCAACCTCTTTTCTTTCTTTCTTTCACCCGAGGCAACCAAACTGAGTTTGGAGTGGAGCAATGGAAACCTCAAGCACTCGAAGTGGCAAGGTTAGGGCAAGGACCAGTGGGAGCAGCTCTCAATCAGAACTGGTCCCCTCTTTCTCCACCGAAAGAGCAATGCAGAGGCATGGGATCATGCTTAAGCGGACACCATCACCTGACAAGGGTTTTGTCAAGGAATCTATTGACTCTAATGCCTACCCATCCTACATTTCGGTCATCATCGAGGCTCACCAATGGAGAAACTTCTGTCTACATGAGCAAGATGGTGTACTCCCCATTGTCCGAGAAATCTACGCCAATATGCCCCAAGGAAGGCCCTCAAAGGTGGAAGTGAGAGGAAAGGTTGTACCATTTAGTGCTGCAGCTATCCGAAAAACTTATGACTTGCCCAGGTTGTGGATGAGTTCTATGAGTGGAAGAACACCTTCGATCAAGAAAAGTTGCAAGAAATGCTAGATGAATGCTGTAGACCAGGGACCGAGTGGACCATGACACCCCAACAGCTTATGTTTTTTTCAAGAACCACACTTAAGCCCGAGGCTAGAGTATGGTATCATTTTCTGAAAAACAGATTGATGCCCACGTCTCACATTGAGACAGTTTCAAAAGACAGAGCAGTCTTGCTCTGTTGTTTGTTGGATGGAAGGCCTATCGATGTAGGCTGAATTATACATTTTGAAATCCTGGCTTGTGCCAAGGCTGATAGTGGTTACTTGTGGTTTCCAAGTTTAATAACTCGTTTGTGTAGGGAAGCCAAAGTACCGATTGGAGAGGAAGAGGAGAAAATCAAAATGAATGGAGAAATATCCCTTGCCGCTGCAAAGAGAATATCGAAGAAGGTTGAAGAGTTAGCACAAGGAAGTTCTATTGCAACTCCCCAGAAAAATGATGACACAGCACCACCTGCTGAAGGTGCTAAAATTTGGGAGAAAATTGATAAGAGGCTAACAAAGATGGAGAAAGTCCAACTGGAGACAAGAAAACTTGTGATGAACAAGTTGAAAGATATGGATAATTTCATCTTAGGCCAGTTGGGATTCCTCAATTATGCACCTCAAGCCTCTGATGCAGTAATGCCGATGCAGCAAGGGAGTGATGATGAAGGAGAAAAAGAAGAAGAAATGGAAGAGGAGGTTGAGCAAAAAGATGAAAACATGGAAGATAATCCCTCAGACCAAGAAGAGCAAGATGAAGACTAGATCATAACTTGTAATAGTTTTAATTTAGAAGAAGGAAAAATATCTAGGTTGTATTGCTCCTTTATTTTCTTTTTGCTATATATGTAATCCTCTGCATCACTTAGGAAGTTAATGAAAAAGAGGAACATGTTTGCTAGTCAGTTAGATTTTAAATTCGGTAAATTTAATTTCTGTTTGTGTGAATAAAGAATTTAGGTATATGTTACAGTATGAAAATAAGAAAAAGAGTTGGAAAATAAAGAGTAACAAGAAGTTAGAATTAATGCTGCATCAATAAGGTAAAACAGAATGCATCCTTAGCTATGTTGTTATGATCCTTTTTGCTGTAGCAGGATAACAGTAGTCATGTTGAGTGAGAGTAAGTGTTCTTCAACTAGAACTTGCAAAGCAATGGAGGTATGAATTGAAGGCTGAAATGATCAAAGCAGAAAGCAAATGGAGTGATTGAACATGAAGCACAAAGAATGAACTTGAAAGCAAGAGAAGCCGAAAGAGTTGATTGCGGATGAGGACTTAGGATTCAAGGTTTGATGGATTTGAATCTTACCATATGAGTAAGTCTTGAAGGCTATAAGGGTGAAAGAAGCTGAGCTAAAGCAAGTGCAAAAGCACAAGTGAAAAAGAAAATCCCCTCACAAAAAGAGAAATCAAAGTCAAAAGCACAAAAATAAAATAAGTGCCAATGCACATGAGCAAAGCTCACAAAAATAAAAGAGGGAACCGAAGTCAAAAGAAAAGCAAGCAAGGTGGACACTCGTTCCTTCAATTCTCTACACGTAGGTTTTGATTCAAGTTCGGCAAAGTATGGATACAACAACTAAATCTTATGATTCTTAGTTTGATGCTCTCAAGTGGATCAAGCAAACAAGGAAGTTCTTCAACACACACACTCAATACTCCAGAAGCAAGAAGCCAATAGAAGTTAAGCTAACAAAGAGTCCCAAGATTGAAGTGTAAACCAAGGTTGAAAGGCAACTCTCACGTGTACATTGCTGTTGGAATGCTACATCAGAAGTGCTCATCTCAGTAATAGTCATTGCTGCACTTATGTTGCCGAATTTATGCAGACCAATTAATCATTTTCTTCTTTGTTACTCGAGGACGAGCAACGTTTTGAGTTTGGAGTGTGATAACTCTCCCAAATGAGAGTTAATTTAGTATTTTTATGATGAATTTGTTGCATAAATTCCATATAAGTTGATCTCTTTGCATGATAATTGAGCTAAATATTATATATTTATGATTAAGTGCTTTGAGCTGACTATGGAAAATAAGATAATATTCCTTGATTTTGTAAGAAAAGATGACTTGTTGAGTGTTTGTCTTTGCAGGAAAAATTGATGTAGGAAGGCTGTAGTAGAGAAGCTGACGAAGTAATGATATAGCAAGCGCTACAGAATGACAGCGTGGACAAAGGAACAACCGAACTTTTGAAATTCAAAAATTAGTTAAATCCCAACAAATGGATAAGACACCAGCAAGAACAAGGGACGTTTCTGAAGATTTAATCTTATCCCAAAATCACAAGGATCAAGGACAATATTCAAAGATTGAGTCTTATCCTAGAATCCCAAAGAACAAGGACAACAAACTTTTGTTCGGTCAACAACATTGGCACAAGAAATCCGAGAAGATCAAGATCTTATCCAAGTAAGTGCCAACAAACCTAAAATGCCAAAGAACAAGGACAACAAACTCACACTCACATTCGGTCAACAACAACATTGGCACAAGAAATTCAAGAAGATCAAGATCTTATCCAAGCAAGTGCCAACAACCCAAGAATCTAAGGATACGATAAGGCTGCAGCAACAAGATTCATGGATTTTCACTCCTAACCCTAAAGCCCAATTTTCCAACCATTTTTCCTATTTAAAGAAGAGTTCCCCCACGAGTTAAAACATAGTTGGGAACACGTTTTTGAGGAGAGTTTAGAAAGGATGAAGGTTCGAGAAGTCAGAAGCAAGTGGGAACGTTTTAGAGAGAGAAAGAAAGGTCCTTAGAGGAGAAAGAGCTGCTGGAGCAGTGCTGGAGCAAGGCACTGACGACGTCTTCCTACAACATTCGTTTTCATCTTCTTTTCTGTTTTCCAATGAGTTCTTTCTTCTTTTTCTCTGTTTTATTTAATTCCATTATGAGCTAATTTTCTCTATAGGTTAGGTGATAAAGTACCTATGCTGTAACATTGAGATGTATGCCTAAACTTTGTTTAGTTATTCAACGAGTTTGCTTAATCTTATTCATGTATGCATGTCGAGAGATACATATGTGATATTGAGGAGGTTGGGGCCGAGAGGTTTCCTAACCCATACCCTTGTTGAATTGTGTGGATTAATTAGGTTAAGTTAACTTAATTAAGTTGTGGGTAGAGAGATCATTCACACCACATAGCTAGAACTTGAACTTGAACAATTCAATGATTAGTTTGACCATAGAGATGTGGGAATTAGTTATTGGGTATATATGTTAGGTTGGCCAAAAGCCCCAACATACCTTAGTGTTCGGTTACTAGTTAAACATTGATATAACATTGTTAAACCATCGTTCCAGTATTGCTGTATCAGGGAAATTGAACCTGACCTATATCTAATCCATAATCTTAATACCTATTATTTTAGTTTATTGTTTTCTTAAATTTAATTGTCTTTTATTTTACAATCCAATCATCACAATCAATCATTTTACCTACTTTCTTCACCTAAATAATCATTACTTGACACTTATCTCCGTTGGAACGATACTTGGACTCGCACATCCCTTTATTACTTGTGACACGTGCACTTGTGTATTTGTGTGGAAGATTTAATTGATTACAAATTGCACAACACAGGGCTAGATGGTTGATCAAGTGATCAACCTTTCCCATAGGATTATTGTGGCAATCCATCCCTTCATCTTGTTATCCACCTTCCAATAAGAGCAAGGATATTGTATCAATTCTTGAGTGACCGAAAGTTAGTTTTCCCAGGACTAGGAGTCTTCTTTCACAAACTCTAAAGATGGATCCATTAACTCCTTCATGATCCCTTTACCGTGCATGGACTGAGTCTTATGGAACTTATCTAAGTCCCACTGGTCTCTTGTGGATAACTTATCTCTTACAGAGATGATGAATCCTATCAACTTGTCCATCTATACTCATGCCCTTGGGTCATAACCAAGAGTATACTTTGCTTCTTATGTTTCAAGCGGATACAGTTATACAGTCAAAATATGACCCTCAAACATAGTAATCGATGACAACCTGAACTCTAAGAATGATCCGCACTACCATATGATGAGAGACTGTATCCAACGATACATGCTATAAGGATTCCTTGTGGAGTCTCTCGAAGGGTCAGTTCAGTGTGATTTGTTCCACCAACAAAACCAGCTAAGGCATTTCCATGCCCGCATCCATGAGTTTGTACCTTACATCACATGTAAGTAGCTGGATGTCGTACTAGTTTGATCGAGTCAACCAAAGCTTTTCTTTGTGACTCTCGACTAGAAACATTATTTAGCGAATAATCAAATATTGTATTCAAGCCCTCATGATCATAATCTCATCATAGATCCTTGAGATACACCTTGATTATTCCAAAGGTTTTTATCTATAAATTGTTAAAATAAGCAATAAATGGAGACAAAATAACAAATAAAGTAAATGCTCTAAATTATTATTCATGAAATAATGACAATTACATGGTGTCATTTGGCTAACAGAATAAATAGGTAGACCATTCGGATCATGTTGTTGAGGGGCACAAAACAACCATACATTCAAGTACGGGAGAGTCATCGTTCAAGTTAATTTATGGTTGTGATGCAATGATTCTGGTTGAAATTGGTGAAGCCGCTTGGACAAAGCAACATATCTCATAAGAGATCAATGATTAAATGCTGCAAGAAATAAGAGAAATGAACAATATCATCAACATAGCATGAAAACAAAGAGTTGCAGCTAGATACAACAAGAAAGTCATTTGTAAGAGCTTTGAAGTAGGAGACTTGGTTCTGCAAAGAGATAATATAAGACACAAAAATGCATCACAAACAAGGAAAGCTAGCACCCAACTAGGAAGGACCTTTTCTTATCATTGGAAAAACTGGTCATGGAGCACACACTTCAGCACTTCGATCAATCCCCCATCCCCAGAATGTGGAACGCCATCAAGTTGAAGAAGTACTATAGTTAGCTTAAGTTGTTTGTGTCGTTGTAATCGTTAAAGCAATGAATGAAGAGGAATATATACTACTCCAGTATGCCTTTAATTCCAACAAATGACAAAAGTCCTATCCCGCCATTCCGGACTAGGAAGACAAAAGTCCTATCTTGTAAATCTAAGACTAGGGAGACAACAGACGTATCCCCCCATTCCAGGACTACGCAAACAAAAATTCTATCTCGTAAATCCGAGTCTAGGAAGGTAAAAGTCCTATCCCCGAATTATGGGACTAGGCAGACAAAAGTCCCATCTCCCAGCTACAAGATTAGGAAGGGCAGAGTTCTACCCCAACATGACAGAACAAACAAACCAGAGGCTCAATTCATATAGATAAAAACTAAAGAAAACAAGCCAGCAGAAAAGGAAAAAAAATTAAAATAGTCGAAATAGAAACAAAAATAGAAAGCGCACTAATCACAAAAGTAAATTGAGAAGAAAAATGAAAGTGCATTAAAAATAGAAACAAATTGTTTTTAATACATCAATCTAGGTTGGCATTCCAACCCATAGGTAAAAGAAAAATAAGGAAATCGACAGAATTAAATCTAAGGAGCATCACTTGAACCTCCATCACCGCCCCTAGAGTGAACAATCCTATTATCGGCACCAAATGCAATCTCTTCATCACAAGGCCACAAAACTTTGATACCTCCAGGAGAAGATTTGATCCTAAGATATTCACTGTAGAAGTCTTCCCTTCTTCCTCACAAAGTTCTTCCTCCTAAACAGTGATACACATCTCCTCTGAAGGCATTGATACTCAATATCAAAATCCTTAAGCTGATAAGTAAAGCAACCATGAACCTCAACGTTGTGGAATCTCATTCATTTCTTATTGAACTCTCATTTGGATTGTTATCAGCTTTATTTTCTAAATGACCCATTGTTATTAGCTTTGTTTTCTAGATGACCCGATTGTGGTATTGAACGTTTACCAGCCATAATGTAGATACGAAAACTGAAAAATCCCAAAGCTACAAATTTATAAATTTATAATCGTTTTACCTTACACATTGGCTAATTATTATTATATTATTGGCTAATTACCTGAGCGCTTTTCCACTGGAAAACGAATAGATCAAGTTACCAAGACATGGAGCTTAACTACTGATTCACCGCGAAAAATATTCTAAGATTATAGGGAATAGAATAACAAAGTATCATCAACTTCCAGTACACGATTGTAACATCACAGAATATAAAATATTTAACTATATGAAACAATGAAATAAATGAAACTCAACTTTTATCTCTCTTTTTTATCATTATTCTTTCACCGGTAACACTTCCTTTCAAAAAGTGGATAAAGACTATCCAGGGTCCACCCCAACCACACATTTCAACTGTACGGACAATCCCCGGATATTTCCATTACATTCTTCTCATCTTCATTCCAATAAAATCGACGTCGTCCCCGTCCGTAGCTTCAACAACCAGAGACAGAAAAAAGACATTATAAACCTCATCTACTACCTACTAAAACATCTAGATATTAAAATTTCCACCTCCATGTACTGAAGAAAATTCGAAAACATCAGCCGTCTCATTACAGTAAAATATATATTTACCAATTTTTATGCCATCGGAAATGAAGACACTGTGATTCTTAAGAATTGGACTACATCGCACCCAAGCTGCCTTCTGGCTTAGTAGATTCTGTTCTGACATAGGTGAGACCACGAGCTGCAGGAGCAGCAATACTGCCGGGTTTCAAAGATGGACTAACCTGAGCATCCCGCTTCCATTGTAAGCTCCTTGCACCCAATTTAATAGTGGGCCGGGTTCTAAATGCACCTGGAATACCTCTTGCAAAGGGAAGTCTGGAAAACCTAGCAGAAGGAAATGTAGATCCCCTAACAATGCGTGGCCTGGCTATGGTTGGGGCTGATCCTTGATGTACATCACTTTTCTTAACAACCTGCAATACAAGAGTTACACGTCTTTCGTCTAAAATCTAGAAAAATTGTGAGCATACTGCATGCATTATTTTCACAGTTTCATATCAAGCCTGCAAAGTTGAGTTATCCTGCCATGATTTATTTAGCCAAAATTGCATGGAGGCTGCCTCATTATCCTGTACAATTTAACAATTGCTTTGCCCCATTAATGTTAAAAAAGTGTAAGGGACGTTTGGTAGGGGGAAAAAAAATTGTTCATGGGAAAGTAATTTTCCCAAAAATATTACCAAAAAGCTGTTTGGTAGAACAAAATATTATCAGGAATGTTGGCTCAAGTTCCTTGATTCTATGTTTGGTTGATTGTCAAATATTATTGGGAATAGGTAATTTTACAAAACTATCCTCTGATTCTTTTTTATTTTTTTTTTATTTTTGGTTTTATTTCTGGTAGTGATTTTGAGACTTTAATTTGTTTGAACAGGTTGCGACCATGTGTAAGGAGAGGCTACACAAGATTGTGAAGGAAGAGATTCACGTAGCGCATGAGAAATTGGAGCGGAAATCGACGAAGGAGCATGCTTTCGCTCGAATGGACGATGAGGTTCAGAGCTAGAGTCAAAGCAAGCAGACCTCAGCTTGCAGGTGCGAGCTTCAAACTCCTCACTGTGACGTCGTCAGATCCACCGCCATCATCACCCCTGACAAGCTCGTCGTCTCCAACTACGATGACTCCCGCGCCGTCCTCTTCCATAACAGCATAGCCATCCCCCTCTCCTCGGATCACAAGGTCACTTTCCCGAGAAACAAAACAAAACAAGAAGGGTATTTTTATTCGGAAAAAATGGGAAATTTTCCCACCGGGTGGGAATCCAAGAATACCACCCACCCGATGGTATTCTTCAATGGGATTTTGCTTCACAAAAATAAATCATGGGAATCTGATTTTCCCAGGAAAATTTTCACAATCCTTGTACCAAATGTGGGTAAATAGGATTCCAAATGTTAGTTTTCCGGGAATCTAAAATTTACCCATATACCAACCTAAAGATTCTAATTTTTTACCAGGATCAACCCACTACAGAATTCCAAAAACTCATCCATTTTGGTGCCATGTATAAGCCTCGTAAAGGCCCCATAAAAAAACAATTTTTCAAATTTTAAATCTTATTAAGCCTTAGAATGAGTATTTAGTGTTCATTTGACAATCCAAAATTACAAGTCATTTGGTCCTAGTACCAACATTCCCAATTCCAAAGTCTACTTAGAAAAATAAAATTGACCCTACGTTTGTTTGTTAGGTGATGAGGACAATATGATACTACCCATTCAAAAAAATCAAAATATTCCTTATCTGATGAGGCTGTGTGTGATGGTGACTCAGCTAACAGTTGCAACCCAATGTTGGAACCGACTCTTAACAAAGTGGGTGGCATGGGAGAATAGGAAAGGGTGGTAATGTAGTTGAGAATTTGGCACAGGAATGGAAATATGGAGTCTGGCTTAGACTTTGGGCTTGGGAGAGTAGAACCTCTCCAATGGCTCTACATTATCCATTTCTGCTATGCTTGTAATTTCCTTCATTTTAGTTCAATTTGATGTTTCTTGTAATCAGTGTTCCAATTCTCTGTATTGTTGAGTATAATACCAGTAATACAAGCTCTGCTTCTCATTCAATTCATTAATTGTGCTATGTAATTTACCATTGTGATGAGACTAGATCTGATAACAAAGAAATAAAAGAACTCAAGCAGCTTTTGGCCCAGATAAATATCTAGATTTTCTGTATATTGAAGAAACAAAAGAATGCAATAATCGAAATTTGCAGAAAACAACTACTACACAACAATGCAGTTTACAAAAAGAAAAAAGCTAAAGATTAACAGATTAGAGAGATGTTCAGCTCTCCAAGTCCAAGTTCCAATTCCAATTCCAAGCTCCCTCCCTTTCGCATGCCCAACTCACTATATAACCAACCTTCCTAACCAACTTAGCCAGCTAAGCACCTACATAATAGAATTGCACACACTTAATTACATCTGCTATCATCCAAAATATTCTAATGGTTAATTATTCCCGTGACGCCTCCTACCATACACCTTCACATCGTATCAATACTCCCCCCAAACACTCACCTTGTCCTCAAGGTGAGGTTTAGCCCCCAAGCACCTTCCATCGGGATCCCATTGCTTGAATTGTACACAACAACTTATGACAAAGGCACAGTGATTTCCTATGAGGTCCCATTGCTTATCTACATTAGCTCCATCATCACTTTGCAGCACAAGAAGCTTTTTAACACACCAAAAATAGTGCATGATCCATGACAAGAATGAATCCCAATCACTTGCTCCAAGATTGAACAAAGTCGACCACTAAAAAGAACAAATTCTGGAAAGAACCTCAATGCTGAGTGCCTCATTGTTTGATTTCTGAACATCCACCTTAAACATAGGGTACACATTCCCCTCTTGAAAATTCAATGAATAAAATATTCTCCTACCCAACCATTGTGACTCACAGAGATAGCATTCAAGTCCTCTGAAATTGGTAGCCATACCAATCAATAAAGCATTTTCGCAAAAAAAAAATCGAGCCAAGGAATAGCTTAGTTATTGAAACAATACTCCAAAACAAGCAAAAGATTGGTTATTTTATATTGGAAACAAAATACCTTAAAAGTAAAATCAATAACAGTAAGAACCTTGCTACCTGATTGCCACCATTGAGGATTGGCTCTCCTCCTTCTCGTCCTTATTTTCTTCTTTCCACGCGAGATTGGTACAAGCATAAGTGTCATTTATACTCGTTACCTGATTGGCCTTGATTCCCTTGAAAGTTGAGTCGATGATGCTTATCTGGTCTATGACGTCAACGAACAGTCCCACCCACCCGTTATGGTGGCCGGCGCTGCTGAGATTTGCTCCCTCATGAGCTTCTGCTGTTTCATTAACCTCAGGTTGAATTCAGCACCCAAAAACAAGTAGCACCTTGGGTTTCTTGGTCCACTTTGTCCAAAGAGATTGATGGGCTCATAAGGCCAATCCTTCAATAAAGCATGGAACGATATGCCAATTTGTTTGGGTTGGGTTGGGGGTAACTTAACAAAAATTTGAGCCGAATCAAAAATATACCCAACCCCATCCCTGATCTTGTTCGGTCATCTTCCAAATTCTTGTGTTTGAATTTGTCTCCTCCATTCATGGCTGCCCAAGGAAGACTTCTCTACCTTCTTACAAAGATTCAGATATGGTGGTGGCTCCGACAAGTGTGGAGGATCAACCACCATCACCAGAGGTTGTAGTAACTCTGGCGACTACACTCCCGTCGCAAATGTCTTGTCCGTCTCCATAGTTTTTTCGTCTGCCTTTTTCATGATTCCCTAATTTTCCCCTCCTCCCTTCTTCTTTGTCAACCATTCTTAAATCGAAACCGATTCTATTCTTGCCGTTTTATCGTCACCATTAGTTTCCTTCTCATGTTTCAATGTCTCCTCCTTCTCCCAAATCGATTTCTACCGCGATTCAGATTTTGGTTTTTAAGGATCCCATTGTTCATCATTCACCAAACAAATTTCCGGTAGATATTTCCCAATAAATGCTTTTGTAAAACTCCACCAGCTTGGCTTTGGATTGAGCCAAGACCAACATTTATACCATGTGAGTACAGATCCTCTAAGCCTCTTCACCACCTCTGTCAACTTCTCTTTATGTGTTCTTTCTGCCTGGAAAAATAGCTTAAGATTCCCCAAGCTTCATCACCTTCTCCATAGAACTTGGGAATTTCTCTTCATAAATTTTTTTTCTTAACATGGCCATGGCCATGGTTCAAAGCTACCTGGATTGGATAGCTCTAATACCGATTGATAAGACTAGATCAGATAACAAAGAAATAAAAGAACTCAAGCAGCTTTTGGCCCAAATAAATATTTGGATTTTCATTGTACCAAAAAAAAAATCTGGATTTTCTGTATATTGAAGAAACAAAAGGTTGCAGTAATGGAAATTTGCAGAAAACAACTATTACACAGCAATGCTGTTTACAGAAAGGAAAAAGCTAAAGATCAGCATATTAGGGAAATGCTGAGCTCTCCTATTGATACGACGTGAAGGTGAATGGTAGGTGTCACAGGGGAATAATTAACCACAAGAATATTCTGGATGATAGCACATGTAATTAAGTGTGTGAAATTCTGTTATGTAGGTGCTGAGCTGGCTAAGTTGGTTAGGAAGGTTGGTTATATAGTGAGTTGGGCATGCGAAAGCGAGGGAGCTTGGAATTGGAATTGGAACTTGGACTTGGAGAGCTCAACTTCTCTCTAATCTACTGATCTTTAGCTTTTCCTTTCTGTAAACAGCATTGTTGTGTAGTAGTTGTTTTTTGCAAATTTCCATTACTGCAACCCCTAGTTTCTTCAATATACAGAAAATCCAGATATTTATTTGGGCCAAAAATTGCTTGAGTTCTTTTATTTCTTTGTTATCTGATATAGTCTTATCACATTGTTGGTTGGGTCAATAACAAATTGGTATCAAAGCTAAGATCTAGGAACTCTATGGGATGGTGGCTACTCAAAGCACATAGAATCGATCGAAGAAGCTGGAGAAAGGCCGGATACAAATAATGTGATGCAAGAGGTGATCCGTCAACTGGAAGCAAATGTGGCTGTATGCGTGAAGAGATTATTCGCCAATTGGATGCCATGGTATATAACATGGCATCACTGGACGATCAAAGTTGCTCATACAGCCATGGAGGGAGAAGCAACAGTGGAGGATCAGAGAAGCTACGTGACCCCCAATGGAAGGGACCTTGTTTCAAGTGTGATGAGATGGAATCCATGGCGTAGGTGCAATATTGAGCAACTACATTTGTTGATTGTGGACGAAGGGGATGAAACGAGTGAGGAGCAGTTACATGCAACACCGTTTGGAGGAGCAGACGAAAAAGGAAGAAAGGAGGCGTCACAACCCTCAATGCATAGTCTCCTAGGGCTTACTTCAAGATAAACCTTAAAGCTTTGGGGGAACTAGTGATCTTGATGGTCGAATTTGGAGCTTTGAACAACATTGTGTGACAAGAGATTGTGGAACAATTAGGACTCACCGTGATAGAAATGCCATTGTACTAGGTGCAAGTGAATGATTGTCATATGGCTAGTTGTCGAGGTGTTATATAGAAGAGTTGAGATTATGCTATAGGAAAATAAAGTGAAGTGTAAAGAACCAATTTAACCCAAAAGCTTAAGCTGTTGGGTGAGGTTATATTAATGATTTTATATATCTCAACACGCCCCCTCACACGAGAGCCCACTAGGCTTGAAGGGTGGACAATACACAGGCCCACCAACCTATGCGAAGAAAGAAATTCCACTGTAAAGAAAGTGGCGAGCGGTGAGGATCGAACCCGGTACACCGAGGCTCTGATATCATGTAAAGAACCAATTCAACCCAAAAGCTTAAGTTGTTGGGTGAGGTTACATTAATGATTTTATATATCTCAATATGAAGCAAGACCTTTACTTGTTTGAACTTGGGGGTATAGATGTAGTTCGGGGATTGGAGTGATTAATGCAACTGAGAGATATCAAGGCGAACTTCAGGTAGATGATGATGAGATATGGGGAAGCTAGAAACGAAATGGTGATTAAAGGGGATCGTACTCTATGTAAATATGTTGCTTCACTAAAGTATGCTATGAAAGCTCGACAAGAGCATGGGCAAGGTTTTTTCTTGAGTACTAAAGGAGAGGAAAAGAAGGAAGGAGAAACTACATAAGAAGGATTGGAATCTTTGTTTATAGTGTTTGAGGACCTATTTAGAGAACCCAAGGGCATACCTCTGAAAAGGACTCAAGATCATACCATAAACCTCAAGCCAAGTAGCCTAGTGCCAAATTCTTGACCATACAAGTACCCACATTGCCAGGAATTTAAGATTGAGAATTTGATATGTTAGAAGCTAGAGAATGGAGATGTTAGACATAGTATTAACCCTTACTCAAGCCCTATCATTCTAGTAAAGAAGAAAGATGGGAATGGAAGAGTGTGTGTAAACTATAAGGCATTAAATAAGATTAGCATTCCATATTCCTATAATAGATGAATTATTAGACAAGTTGGGTGGCCCAAAGGTGTTTTCTAAGCTAGACTTGAAGTTTGGCTATCACCAAATAAAAATGAGGGAAGATATCCCTAGACTTGAATTATTAGACAAGTACTTATTAATGCCTTTTGGATTGACAAACAAAACCAAGGCTATGATTGACTAGTCCATGCCTAAGGATCTTAAAGCACTAAGAGGAGTCTTGGGGTTAACAGGTTATTATAGGAAATTCATTAAAGATTATGGTAAAATAGCAAAATTCTTAACAGACCTGCTGAAGAAGGATGGATTTAAGTGGAATGGGGCTGCTGAATAATCTTTTTATTTGTTGAAGCGTAATATGAGCACAATAGCAGCTTTAGCCTTGCCAGATTTTTCCAACACTTTTACTATGGTCACAAATGCATCTGCCAAAGGAATAGGTGTTGTCTTAATACAGGGCAACATACCAATTGCTTATACAAGTCAGAGTTTTTCCCCTAAGGTACAAGGAAAGTCAGTGTATGAGAAGGAATAAGTGCCATAGTGTTTGAGGTGCAAAAATGGAGGCACTACTTGATGCGGCGTCATTTTAATATAAAGTCAAACCAGAGAAGTTTCAAGTGTCTCACGGAACAAAGAGTATTGGGTGAGGACCAGCAAAAATGAACTTCAAAGTTATTGGGGTTTGATTTTGAAATTCAATACTACCCTGGTAAGGATAATCAAGTTGTTCATGCTTTCTCTTGTCAAGCGCAACTTGCCAACATCTCAAAACTATAATTACTGTAAAGAACCTTGGGATACACCACCCTAAAAGCTAGCTCAAAGGGTGGGAGTGTCCAAGGCCTTATAAACTCCACATTAGTTGCACATACAACCAATGTGGGACTATATATCTCAACACGCCCCCTCACACGAGAGCCCATTGGGCTTGAAGAGTGGAAGATGCAACAGGCCCAGCCTACCTGTGCTAAGAAAGTCCACAAGAGAAAGTGGGAGGCGGCAAGGCTCTGATACCATGTAAAGAACCTTAGGATACACCACCCCAAAAGCTAGCTCGAAGGGTGGGAGTGCCAATCCCAAGGTTCTTTACAATTACCAAAATTGGAGGAATTAGAGGCCGAGGTTCAGCAAGATAACAAGCTCAAGGCCATTTTACAGGATCTCCTTGTGAGTAAAGATGAGCACCAGGGGTTCAAATTGAGAGGGAACAGTTTATATTACAATGACAAAATGGTGTTGCCTAAAAACTCAAGGCTCATTTCTTCACTCCTCAGAGTTATATGATTATAGTTTGGATGGGCATTCTCGTTATTTTAGGACCTATAAAAGGTTGACTGCTAGGTTGGTACCTTGGGAAGGGATGAAGAGGTGTATCAAAGAGTATGTGGCAGCTTGTGAAGTCTGCCAGCAAAATAAGTCACAAACCTTGACTCCTACAGAGTTGTTACAGCCCTTACCCATCCCAACCAAAGTCTAGAATGATATTGCAACGATTTTACAGGGGAACTGCCAGAGGTTATGGGATTTGATACCATTTTGTGGTAGTGGACTGCTTCACCAAATATACTCACTTTTTGCCCATTAAACATCCTTACAAAGAAAAGGATGTTGCTGAATTATTCATAAGAGAATCCCATGACTATTGTATCTAATCAGGACACAGTTTTTATAAACTCCTTTTGGTATGAGATCTTCAAGAGTGCTGGAACTAAGCTCCATTACAGTTCTGCTCATTACCCACAAAGCAATGGGCAAATAGAGGTAGTGATCAAGTGCTTGAAGGTGTATTTGAGATGTTTTTGAGGACCTAAACCAAAACAATGACCCAAGTGGGTCTGATGGGCATAATTCTAGTATAATGTAACTTACAAGATCCTACGGGAATGACAACCCTTTAAAGCATTATATGGAAGAGATCCCCCAACTTTACTGAGGCAAGGTAGTTATATTTCTAATCTTGATGTTGTGCCCCAATCCTTGGTGGCATTCAAACAGGGGTGCTAAATAGCACAATTAGTTTGATTTTGAAAATACATGGAAGATTATTTTGTTATTAACAGGCAGTTTCTAGAATTTCACCATGAGGATAAGGTGTTAAAAATGGGGAGAGTATTGATGCGGATTAGTCCTCGGGAGTATACCATAGGGATAAAAGGAGGAGAAATGCTAACTTGGCTAATCAGTTGCAACCCAATGTAACTGACTCTAACAGAATGGGTGGCATGGGAGGTGAGGAAAGAGTGGTTAAGTAGTGAGGATTTGGCACTGGAATGGATATCTAGAATCTGGCTTGGACCTTTGGCTTGGAAGAGAGTAGAACCTCTCTAATTGCTCTACATTATCCAATTCTGTTTTGCTTGTAATTTCCTTCATTTTAGTTCAATTTTTCCAATTCTCTGTACTATTAATTATTGTACCTGTAATACAAGCTCTGTTTCTCATTCAATTCATTACTTGTGCTCTGTAACTGTTATTGGCTGGGTCTTTATCAGTGTGTTACAAATATATTAATAGTGAGTATAGAAATTTACATCCTCTAAAATGAAAAAGGAATAAAAGGGAGAAAATGCCTGAAGCAAACTAACCAAAAACTTGAGGGAGGGGGGAGACAGGAACCTTTAGAAAGCAGAAGTACCAAGCTGTGATCAATACCTTGAGAATCCGTGACATGAAAGAAGTGCCATCCAGAGATAAGGCATTATCTGCTGCTTCTTTTCGTATGAACTCAACATAAGCTGCCCTGCTCAAGTATATGTGAGTCAATATACAGTTGCAAACAAAATGTACAGAATATAAAATGCGCAAAACAAACTTCTAAAACATACATCTTACCCTTTTGGTTGCCCAGTTGGCGCATCAGTAACTATAATCACTTTTAACACTTCCCCAAATGTATTAAAATGTCGAGACAGACCATCTTTGCTAGCAGCAAAATGAACCTGTGACAACCAAAAAAAGACAACTTTAGAAATCAAGCAGATCCTACCTATCCCTGAAGCCTGCCCTCACCCACCAAGAACATAGGTGTAAGAGTTATATTACATTGCTAATAAAAATGGTTCTGGAATCAACATCTTCTGTAGGACGACCAGCAGCACTAGAACCTGAGAATCCGTAAGACACAATCAATTCTTCACCTGATATATCGCTAAAGTCTTCAAGTGATACATTAAAAAATAATAATGAGGGTAAGAAAAATAGATTACAAAGCAAAATGCGACTGTATACATGTAACAGACCCTTCATAAAAAAATCATTTAACCAGCCAGAAATAAATTTTTACATGTATCTAATAAACTAGAAGAATTTCCACTGAAGAAGATTTACAACTCACCAGAAGTAGAAAACTGTGCCTTGCTAGACTCTTTCTGAACATCAGGGACATGATTTGCCTGTTAATTGTCAAAATATCATTGAAAATTATGTATAGCTAAACACTCAAACATGTTATATTCATTACTTTTTTGGATAAAATATTTAATAATTTTTCAGGTAAAATACATTCTGTCAACTCACTTCTCTGAAGTTTTTTGTCATCACTTAACCTCTATGTGGTTTGGTTTTAAATGAAAACGTTACTTTTTAGTTACATTAAATGGAATATCCAGAAACTTAAAGTTAAAACCAAACTTCAAAGAGTTACATGGTAAATATTTCAAGGAGGATAAGTAATAAATAAAAATCCTATTTTTGTAATGGTGAGGTCATATGGTGTGCACGTGTCCTATGTTCTGTATGATTTAACAAAAAAGGCATCTTTTCCACTTAAAACCAAACATCAAGGGTGTTAAGTGATAAAAAAAGAAGCTTAGGGAGGTAATTTCAAGGAGGAAAAATGCATTCTACCCTAATTTCTGAAACTCGGTATCTCAAGATTTATGCATGCATAAACAACTCACATTCCCAATACTAATTTTCAGATTGTTTGCATTCTCCTTAAGTGGTTGCAAGCTAGATCTGGGAGCTCCTTTTTCATAGTGTAAAGTTTTATGAAGACCTACTTCAGCAACCTCTCTTGGTTCCGGATATTGTGGCGGCTTCCAAGTATTTACATTAACAGAAATATTCAGTACTTTATGAGAAGTGTTAACTCCAGCAGTAGGTTGCTCCTGTTCTCTATTCCGTTTTAGATGCAAACTATCATCAGCATTTCTGGCCTCACTATACTGCACCATTAGTGAGTCATTGCCCCTGTTTTCAACACAGGAGCTGATATGAGAAGCTCCAGTCGCCCCACGACCCATGACGTTTATATCATCAAACTCTTCATTATCTGAAGTAGAATCCGAAGCAAAACCAGTTTCATGTTCCACCATAGTTGTATTTGCAGCATACTGCCCATTGTAATCAGTTTTTTGAAGATACAAAGATTGGTTTTGCTCCTGATGTTGATAATTATCTCCAAGTTGGTTGTTATCATATGATGGATTCATACCACAACTGAGCCTATCAAAGACACTTACTGAAGATTTGGATTTTATCACATCTTCAGCAGCTTCAGCCACAGCCTTAATCACTGTAGCCATTTGATTTGGCACCATGCAAGCAGGCTGCATCCGCTGCGGACGTTCAACCAAAGATGAAACGCTGGAGGATGTAGAAACTACAGAACGAAGACGTTTCAAGGAAGGCTCCGCTGACATGCCCGACTTGTTTTTCTTTGAAGTAGCCACTGCATCTCGCATTGCAAATTGAAGCAGCCTTCGAGGAGCAGCAATATTTACTTGTGAGACAACATCCCTCTGTTCAAGTTACTAAGTTAGATGTTTGAAAGCAAAGGATCAATAGGTACTTTGTTAATTTATAAAAAAAAAAATGCGAAAATGCAGAGGAAAATAGACTAACAAGGAAAGTAAAACTGGGTTCTGATTTATCTGCATAAGGATAGCATTTGTTTCTCTCAGACATTGGGTGACAAAAAGAAACACAAAATCCATCTAACAAAAGAGAAAACAGATAAAACATAAGGGCACAGATTAATGCAACCCATGCATTTCTCTTTCACATATTTCACCAATCTAAGAAATTTTCTAAAATGAAAGAATACAGGGTTAACATTAATTGAATCAACTAGTATTCCACCCCTCAGCTGTATAAACTCATTCACTTATATTAACAAGCACATGATCAGTATTGTGTTACGATTCAATTGTAAGGTATGGGACTTGAAGTCCCACATCAGAATACAGGGCTAACATAAAAAACATGAGGGTCTGATGTGGGGTTTATATGGACTTTGGGCTCTCCTACCTTACGAGCTAGCTTTTGGGGTGAGGTTCTCCCAATGTACGTATCATATTGAAACACCATTAGAATAACTTAAATATAAAGTTGAATTAAAACGTCTGAACTATACATTACATCAGGATAATATTGTAGGTTGTAGCATTTCAAACCTTTGTCCTTTGGTGGTCATCAGCTCGGCCCCTTTTCCTCTGAACTGGAGGTTTAGGAGATAGTGACCTTGGTCCACAATTGACTTGAGGTCGGGTTTTTTCCTCCAAATGAACATTGTCAATCTCGGAGCTTCGAATGGGAGTTGGTTCATCTTCTCCCTTCACCAATCCTTTCCAATATTTGTTATGCCGATTTCTAGATAACTTGTTAGATTTTCTTCTTCCTGACTGTGAATTCAAATGCTGAAAACCATCGCCCCCAGTTTGGCCCTCTGATATAAGCTTTCTTTTAGGAGTTTCACCCTGCGATTCTTCAGGTTGTACATATAAAACTAAATTCAAATCTAGATGATCCCACAGCCTGTTAACAAGATATACGTACAAATTAGCACAGAGTTATCGGTGTAAAAACTATATTACTTGCAATTAAATTAAGCTTAAAGTATCCATCAAAGAGAGACTAAACTGAAATTACCAGGATACAAAAGAATCACTGTCATCCCCCAAAAAAACATTCAATTCATTCCTTGCTTGTTCTTTGCGCCTACCATTCCTCAATAACACAATAACATATTCCTGCCATTGCATAAGGTAAACTTCAGTTTACACAATAAAGTCACGTTAATCTCATCAAAGTTTTAGTAACCCATAGTAAATGCCTTTACTCACTGGTTATTTCCTCCAAATAAGACATATCTAAAGAAGTGTTATATCCTTATGCAGCAGCAACAACAACAACAATAGCTTGGAGATAATAAAGAAACTCTGGAGACATAAAACAGCTTAGAAGACCTTCAACTCTAAAGTACTTGTGATAACTGAATGCTCAGCATCAATACAACAACAATAATTAAGCATTATCTCACTAGGTGGAGTTGGCTGCATGCCTACATCAATCAAAAAACACCATTGGACTACAACAAAAACCAGTTTTCCATAAATCTGTTTAGAGAAAGTCTTGTTTAATGGTTTCTCCTAAAATAAATGAGGGTCTGATCTTCCTCTACCTCTTATAATCAGAATATCTTCCATTTGGTCTGCTCTTCTCATTGGGGGCTGTGTTGGTCTTTTCCTTACATGACCAGATCACTTAAGATGAGTTTCCGTGTTCTCCTTAATAGGTACAACTCCAACTTCTGTCAACAGTTTTGTTTCTAATCCAACTTTTCTAGTGCGCACACTCATCCGTCCACTAGACTTACAGTTTGGCTCTTCTAGTTGTTGGCACCCTACTGGCCAAAATTCACTATCATAAAGAATCACCTGTCCTATACCTGTTGGGTAGAATTTTTTTTCTATATTTGACAGGCACTACGATATCACAAAATTTTTTACAATCATTCCAATAAGAGACACATTAAAGGCAATTATCGCATTCCACAATTTTATACCATTCCAAACAACCACCCAACCCCCATTAGATGCAGCACTAACATAGATACAACAAAAACTCAAATCATGTACAAAACCAAGTTGAATACAACTTTGTCACCACAAGGACCAAGTATGACCAGTGCAGTTCCCTAAATGTATGCTAATTGCTTTTCATTTCGTATTTTTTTCTTGGAAAAACAGACAAAAATCAACTACTGTCACTGAGACTTGAAAAAGCTAAGGCCTCTCCTTGGGCAAAAACCATTTCAATACCTTTTGAGAGAACTAACAACTAATTGCTTAATTGGAATCATCAGCTGAAAATTTCAGTTTTAGCAATAATTCCCAAAAACAATCTTTGTTTATTATGCACAAAATCTTTTTATCCCCTTGTATATTATCCAGTCTGTATTTTCACGCAAGTCTGTATCTAAGACAAATATACTTTATCCAAAAGTTACCTATAATTTTGAAACTGGAAGTGAAAGTGTGTGTCAGTACGTGCATGTGTGTTTTCAATGTCAAACATTTTATGGCATAACTGCAAGAAGCTCATTGTGCATGTGCATGCACATGCAACTGCCAAACATTTATACGGTGCATAAAGCCATAGAAATATAATATCTGCATCCAGGTTCCACCGAATCATAATATCAACCAGTATGGACATGAGATGACATGTCAAAAGCAAATATTATGCACTAGAATCTGCAACAAATTTTCAAAAACAGTACACATGATAGCTTTCAATGCTAATGCCACAAGCGGTCTTCACTTTTTTTAAATAAACCCATACATTTATTTAAATATCTCCACTTTACATTTAGCTATACTCCTATATACACTTTCCATAACTTGCAGAAAGCACCCTAACTATTCTAGCCACATTTTATAGGGATTTTTCAACATAACTCCGTTTCCAATCATTCACCTCATACCATAAAGAATATTTAGAAACAGTAACACTTTACTCATTTAAGAGAAAACGACGACTAGTTCATCATAGGAAACCACCAGGAGCTCGCTTATCCATTATCATAAGCACAATTTTGCAATCAATCCAAGACTTTGTTCTCAAAAATCATTTCAACACTCTAGAAGTAAACAGTATTCATTCGTAAACGGTGATGTTTGGGCCGTACCACAAGAGTGTCATCAGTGGAATCCCCCATGAATTCCTTGAGTTTCTCCTTCACACTCTCCCTGAGCTTCGCCACTCCGTCCGCGCTGAAGTTCACCTTGAACGTCCGATCGTCGTCTCGATCGACTCTCCCCATCTCCAATCCCATAAGTAAAACGCGGCAAAAAAAAAAAACCTAAAGAAGAATCTCTTCTCTCTATCTACCAAAATCGCGATGCTCTCGCAAACCTAACTAACTCTTGGGCTCATCAAAATCTACCGCGGAAGAATCAGAAAAGTGAGGAATCAGCGGATGAGAAGGGAAGGGAAAGAGGAGACAGTATCGAAACTTTTTCAAGAAAGTGACGGAAAATATTGGCGCAGTCATGGAAAATCCCCGCAGTTCCGTTTTCTCGGGGGAGGGAGGAGAGAATGCAAAAGATAGATACAGAGAAAGAGGGATGTAGTTTGCAGAAAAAAGAACCTAATATAGTACCAGTCGGTTAGTTTACCCGTACGACCAAGATGGCGCAAAACAGAGGACTGTTTATTGGTTCGGTGATGGTGTATAGACTCTATACCTAGTTGCAATGGAAACCTAACGAGACACGGGATAGGACGGTATAGGACACGATACGACATTTTGACACGTTAATTTTAAAAAATGTTAAATTGCGATACGTTAGGACACGTTTTGATATTATATAATATTTTTAATTTATGTAGTGTATATTCTATTTAGTATTCGATAATTTAACAAAAAAATAAAGCTAAATTTATAATACCCATCAATTTTGCAAAAAAACATAAGATATCTCAAATGTTTATATTAAACTCAATAAAATCGTAATCATAATCTAACGAATCTAATAGTTGGAACTCAAAATGCAATGCAACGTAATCTTTGAACCTTTTTTGAATCTTTGCAACGAGTATTGGAGTGTCGGGAAGTGTCGGAGTGTCGGTGAGTGTCGGGAATTGTCGAACACCACACGTCAAGATTTTTGAAGTGTTGGTGCTTCATAGTTATATAGTGCATTTGCAATTTGCCTTCATATATTGTTAATGCATATTTCCAGCTTTTGTTTTAGAATTTAAGTTTCATTCTAGTTGTTAGTTGTTAACAGGGGTATAAATAGGTAAGGTTAGATTTTGTCTTAAGCATGTTAGGTTTGTGTAAAAAATATTATGTCTGACCTGCCTGTTAATCTGTATAGGTCTCAAATTATAAAGTTTGGCATGATCTAAAAAATGAAAGTCTTGGGCTAGACCTGTTAGCTTGTTTAAACCTATTAAACGTTTAATAATTAAAAGAATAAATAAATAATATTATTTTATTATTCAAAATTATTAAATAATATTTTATTTATTTTATTTAAAATAAATAATATGATATAGGTCGGCCTGTAGGCTTATAGGCCCGACATGTATAAAAAAAGTCTATGATCTGTTTTCTAAATAAGTTTTTCTAAAAGTCTAGTCATGTTCTATTTTACTATTTGTAACAGGCCAAGTCTAGCCAATATAGGCTAAGTCATAGGTCTCTGTAGGCCGGCCTAATCCATTTACATACCTAGTTATTACTAACCTGTTATAAGACTGTTTGGGATTTCCTTAAAAGTTACTTTTAAGTTAAAATTAAAAAAATTATTAAAAAAACTAAGGGAAAAAATATCTAATGTTACTTTAGATAACTTTGTCTAGTGTTCATCGCAACGACGTCGTTTTGGGTTGAAAAATTAAAAAATTAAAATGATAAAGACTATTATAACCTTGAAATAAATTAAAATTATAAAAACACCATGATTTCTGTCCCAAAACGACGTCGTTTCGATGAACATTAGAGAAAGTTATCTAAAGTAACTTTAGAAAAAATAAACCCAAAAACTAAAGCTAAAACCTATTTGATTATATAAAAATTTTGGCTTAAAAATACTCATTTAAAAAAATCTCCTCTTAAGAATTTTTAACTTTTGACTTTTTTATATTATAAAAAAAAATTTTAAAAAATAAAAAAAATAATTTTTAAAATTTTTTGTAAAAATTTATTTGACTTAACTTCTGTTTATAAGAAAAAGATAAGATAAAAAGAAGACCTCATTAGTAAACATAACACATTATTTTCTAAAAAAAATTCATTTCTTTTATCTTTTTTAGAATTATTTTACTCAAAAATAACTAGACACGTTTCCACCGTACCCAATTTTATATTGGTCCCAATAGCTATTTATATTTTTGTTAAGTGTATAATGTATTCATATATTGACCTATCAAAATTAAATAATTATGTAATTACATGTTTGATAAATATTTTATTTATTAATTCGAGGTTATTAAAGACAATTTCATTCAAAAACTAAAATAAGCAAGTTATTCATATTAAGTTGACCCATATAATAGATATATCCTCTTAGTGTTAAATGTTTTGACATAAATAATCAACGGTGTGGTAACACCCCATTTTGAAATAATTATTCAAACATTATTTAGCGAAGATAGAAATTAATATAATAATAATAATAAGTGAAAAAATAAAAAATAAAAGAAGAATAAAACCTCTAGTGTACAAAATTAAATGGAAATGTATAAATAGAGACTACATGAATAATTCAATTAATAATTATTATTTTATACTACACTCCAAAATATATAATTCAATTACAAAATTATTTTACTGACTTGGCATGGTAATATTTCTCCTATAAATAGAGACTACATGAATCATTAGTCATTGCTTTCAAAATTGAGATATATCAATGAGTGAAGGGAGCTAAAAATTAGAGAAAACTCAACTAAGAAAGAGAAAGAGAAAAAGAAAAAAGAAATTTTAAAGTGAGTAAATTTTATAATAAGCAAGATAAAAGAAAACATTAAGTGTGAGGATAACTACTCTTTTTCTTCTCAAATATAAACTTTATGGAAATGTTATTTTGTTATTTAATTTGTTATTTCTTTTTTTCCCCCATAATTGGTCCTGATCGGAATACTGCATTTCAATTTATTTTATGTTGTTTATTTTGGCAATTTATATTGCAACAATTTACATTTTTGCAATTTATATTTCAACAATTTACATTTCTGCGATTTATATTTCTACACTTTATAATTATATACTTCAGTAATATATTTATTTATTTAACAATTTATATTGCAGTAATTTATATATATATTGACACATGAAGAGAATTAAGACAAACCAAAAACATAACAGAAAAGAGAGCCAAAATAATCAGCGACCACCCCTAATGCAAGAAGTGGTTGAAGAATTTGCAAGCAAAGATGTAACACCCTATTTATGATCGATATGTTATCATTACGTTTGATATTAAATGCAATTATAATCACAACAGTTGAACTAAAATATGGTAAACAATTTCAATAATAAATGTTTCCATTTTAAAATCGATTCTATATTTAACCTAATTTATGTAATTATAACTCATATACAATTGCGAAATAATTAAATCTAGCTCATACATATCATACATTGCCTATTAGTAATTACCATGTGGTTCCCATAAACCAACAAAGCCAAATTCACCATTTTACAATTTTTAGTATAAACAGTCTTCACGTTTTGCTAAATTAGGAATAATCTACCTGACTATAATTTCTCATATTTTAGTATGTTAAGCTAGACCTCTCGATATTTCCAATGGCATACTAGGTGCCCTAATTGGATATGTAAAACTCAAGATATCTCTGTCGTAAACTGCCTGCAACAAACTGATTTCTTAGAACAGGGCAGCGAACAGAAACGAAAACAGAGGGATGTTACTCCGGCCAGTTTATTCTTAAATTTTTATACAAGAAACTAAATATCTAGGACTTTAATTTTACATATGAAACATCTTGTTTCATTAAGGAGCGAAAGAGTTACGAATTTTACAAACTCCAACCAGAATATTGTCAAAATAGGGCAGTTTTGGGCAGTGTTCACTTTTTCCAATTCTGGGAGCGTTCTGGCACCCAAAAAAATTCCTTCTTTTAGGACAAGAACTAGGCACCTTAAGATTTTATTTTTTACCTCACACACTTCATTTGGTTAAGAAATGAATGAGATATGTCCTTTCAAAATTTGTGCTCACAAGTAAGCAAAATTTTGACAGCACTTCACTTCCTTGCTTTTATTTCTTAACATTTTCTTACTTAATTGACAATTTGATAACATGAACCAATTCTAGGCTTCATTCAGTGATTCATCCATGAACCAACTTCAGCTACACCAGTCATGCATATCACATAAAGATCCATCCATGGGTCTTTTACATCAACATTATGCACATGCATTATATGTATACAAATTGTTTCTCCAACGACAAACCAAATGTACAACATGATGACAAGTAAAATAAATGCATACATCATATGTGATACCCTATACATGCTCTCTAATAATATAACACAGGCATATCCAAAAGGCATAGACATCTCATATGCTCTTAAAATGCATAAACCACAAATTAGCAACAACAACAACATGCAAAAAAAGGCAATCTACATTGGCCTCCTGCCAATAGATGCTCCTACACCATCAGTATCTAAAAGGGGTCCTCAAAATGCGGGGTGAGATAAACATCTCAGTAAACTAAGGGTCCTTGGAGGATTCCTTCACCCCAAAGTTCACTTCAGACAACAAGCAATAAAAAACATAATCATGAATGTATGTATACATGCAAAGTGTGCAAATGACTGCCTAAAATTTTTGTTAGTGCCTCGCACCGTTCTTAGAATATAATTGACAGTGTCTTAGCCATCCCTCATGGTAAACATACCTTAAATAGGACTCTTAAGACAAAATAATCCTAAGGCCAGATAACAGTGTATGAATTACACAACTGTGCAACATACTGTATGAATTACGCAAAAATTGTCTTGCCACATACCCATGTAAGAATCCCTCTTACACCACACAACAAGCATCATACAATATACATTATATTCAATCTATTGCACAACTATATAACCAAAACCCACACAGACTTGGTGGAACAATCAAGAGATAAATCCCAAGGTTCGAAAGCTTACCTCTTTAAGCTTCCAAAGCAAATATTTCTTTACACAACAAGAAAACTCTCAAAGTCTTACTTTATGTCCAATCACCACAAAATACTTGCTATATTAACACCTATTCTAAGGTGAAATTGAAGTCATTCACACACACACAGACACACATATAGCAAGTTAGGAGTTTCCATCCCTAAACCACAAGTTAGAATCTCACCTAATCTTGAATAACTCAAGATTATAAGTCCATCTCCATAGATCAGTTTTTCCTTTCACCTATGCTCATTTGATTCAAACCTAAAATCAAACAAATACAATTTCGTCAACAATCATCCAGTCTACCAATTACTTGGAACACAAGTAATCAACACTTGAATATGTCAAATTTTTGAAATTCATCAAGATACTGAAAATGATGATTTCAATTCATTTTCATCGTTTATTTATACTCATAAGTGTAACATCCCGCGAATTTAGGAAGCCATATAATTTAGTTAGGAACATGGAAGCTTGCCTTAAACTCATAAGATAAATACTTATATATATAGGGTGGACTTAATTCAAGTCATGAAAAAAAAATTATATTAACTATAATTAGGTGTGAGTATGTGTTTTAAGAAATTGAAATTCTAGTTAAGAGGATGGGATTAGTTTTAAGTACACAATAGGTAAAAATCCTAATTGCTACCTAGTGGATAAAATATATAATAGTTAATACTATATGAAGTGAGATAAATGAGCTCTTTGGAAATTAATTTTAGGAAACCAATGGATCTTAATGGAATCGGCCCAAGGGCCATAATGGAAATCAAGTAGCCCAAAGCTTATTGTATCCTTATATTCCCTTGCATGCGCTGGCTGTAGGAGAAAAGAAAAAGGAAATTTTAGTTACTTGTTTGAGTGTTCAAAGCAATTAGCCTTGCCGCCCCATGCAACCAATAGGATGAAAGTAACCTCTTTGCATGTAATCCTATTGGCCAATGGCAGCCATCATAATGGCAGCCATCATGTAACTTATCCATTCCTTATGCGCATAGGGTGAGAGAACCGATTGGAATTATTAGCCTTTGGTCCAGAATTGTTGTCCAGTACTATCCTTACCATTCATTCACACTTTTGGCCGCAAGTTCCTCAAAGAAGAACGCCAAGAGAAAAATCAAAATTTATTCACCTCCACACTCTCATCCCCCTAATCTAAAATCACTAGACACCAAGAGAAGAACCTAGAAATTCCTTTCCTCCTTCACAAACCTTACACTCACTAAGCATAACACCAAATAATTAAGTTTCAGTCCTCTTTCCATCCACCCTCCACAGCCGCAACAACAAGAAGAACTTCAAGGAGAACAACAAGAAATTGTATTCCATCTCCACTTCCCTTAGCCGCGAGTTTCACTGCAAGGAGCAGAAAATAATAGAGCACCTTCTCCTTTCCTTCCCTACTCAGCCGAAGGTCCAGTCCAAGAAGGTGAGCAATTTTCCCTCTCCTTGTTCACCTCAATCCAAGTTGCTGATTATTGAGAGTTTTCCTTTGTTTGCATGTGTGTAATTCTGCCTTGATTGGAGCCTGTTTCCCCATGGTATGAACCTGAAATCGATTTCTTGGCACATTAGATGAAGGAGGTTGTTGTTGCATTAGTGAATTGTGGACTGTGTGAGCTTGTCAAGAGGTAACGTCTCAAAAACCCAATTTTCTCCTTCCCTCACTGTTTCGGTTTACATTAGTGTTTTAGAGGAAATATGGTGCTGTCATTTTTATTCTTTGTTCTCATGTTTCGACCCCCACTTGCATGTAGGAGAATATGTTATTTGGCCATCCCCTTCTTTTAAATTCTGACCCCTTCGAGCGACTCTAGAACTGGATGCTTGTAAGCTTAACATGAATTTTGTAAATTTGGATAAAAGCCTCTCTAATGGGTTAGACCAGCCCCTGGGTTGGAGTAATTGGTTAAACTTTGTATGAATTAAGACTGCATGAACCGTTTGCCTAAGACCTCGTTCCCTCACATTCAAGCTTAGTAGAAATTACCTTGTAAATAGATAAATTATTTGTCTTTAGTTTCTGGCCAAAATTCGGATTTATATGTGTAATTAAGAGGGTAGCTTTGTGTCATTTTAAATCTATTAATTCTGCCATGTTGGAACTGATGGGGTCTTGAGGTTACACGACAAAGAATCATTCCTTTAGCTTGGACTATAAATTTCCTTGTTGAAATATGTTGTTGGATCATACCTTATATATATGAATTAGATCGTTTTAACAGCATGCTCTAGGTCAATCTTAGCGCAACACGTAGTGTAGAATTGAAATTGTGAACAGAAAAGATCTTGAGCCTTTTGGTGTTGAAAGCCGAATGGATATACATGAGGGAGCTTGGATTGGTTCGCTGTCAACAAATTTGTATATTAGCTTAAGTTAGAAATTAATCTCGTGTAGGAGCTATGAAAACCGATTACAAAATAAGAATTAGAAGCAGGAAAAATTGTTGATGAACTATAGGAATAACATGAAACAAATTCTGACTTGTCGCACTTGTATTTAGGTACGCATGATTCCTAGGGAGTGGACTGAATTTTGGTGCTGTTGAAAAATTACTTGGACACACGGGTAAGTGTTTGGTGGTGAGACCTATTGTGACTATTAGCTAGTGTATGGAATTATGAATTGTTGCTCACATGTGCCTTGGATGCGTCCTCTGTTAAATGTTATATGTATTCTGCCTATGGACTTGATATGATGGAACTTCTGTTATGAGAAGTAATTGTTATGCGGCAGTTTAGTATTAAAAGTACATGAAGTATATGCTATTATGATGATGATCTAGTCATGCATAAATACATCATAATTCATCTATTTCTTTTTGTGTGTGCGAAGCATATCATGGCATACAACATTGTGCATCCAGTTTGGAAACCGAATTAAATAATATAAGTAAGCATATGATTGAGCACGCATCATATAGGCATCCCTCCGGTACCAGGGTATGAGGCACTTGGCTTCAGTCCGCATAGGCCATAGTTGGAATTCACCTTTGATGGGAGCCAATATGGAATCTCCACTGTGTATGTTAGTACGTGCACTGCAGTGCTATGAGCGTACATTACCATGGCGTTATATACGCACTCTGATGACTATGGCGTTATATATGCATCATGATTAGTACTTTGGCGTTATATACGCACTATGATTATATGTTAGCATCTGTCCGAAAAATTATATGTTGATGCGACTGTTTTGGAATTTTGTACCTAGTCTAATATTGTGGCAATACTGGTTTTACTATCACACTACTGGGATTCTTTCTCACCCCTTTTTGGGGCTCAATTTTTATAAATTGCAGGGAGACGAAAAAGGATTTTTGATGAAGTATTTGATTTGGACATGTTTTTCTTGTTTGCTGCTGCTTTGGAAATTATGTTGTTGTCCACTGTTTCTGCTAGCTGTTGACTCATCAATGATGTTGATTTAATATTTTGTGATAACGGAAAAATGTCAGAACCTGTCTTAAATTGGTGTATTCCGAGAATTTATGGCCAGCACTTAACTTGCACTATTCTGGTTATATTTTACGAAAACAATTCATGAACGTTTTGAATGCTAATTTATAAACTATTTTTGCGAGCACTTTGCAAGTTCCACTTCTGGGACTACAGATCTCTGATTTACTTATAATTTATATGCACGCGTAGTCCCAGGTGTCTAGTTTTAGATTATATAAACTTTACAATGAAATTATGTAAGCACGGACTTTTATGATTTTTGCAAGTCAGATAGTTTTGGAACATTTTCACTGATTTATCTCTTACCTTGCGAGTTCTGTTTCGGGAGCTAGACACCTCCGAATGAAATGATTTTTATATGCACGTAAAGCCCCGAATGTCTAGTTTCCTTGTATCAAAGAATATTTTTTAAGCTGTTGAACTCGAATTTATACCATTTTTATAAGGCAGCAAGGTTTCGCAGGAAAATTATTATTTCAGCAAGTCATGTATTTTGTTAAAGTCGCACTCTGATTTCAGTTAACCGCCAGATTTCAATCATATGAGTGAATTAGTAACTTGAAAACGTAGTTCTGTATTTATTAAAAATTCGTTACGACTCTAATCCGCTTAGCAGACAACTCCCTTGAACGCGTACAGGGGAGGGTGTCACACTGAATGGTATCAGAGCAGTTTTGATTCAAGGTGCCTGCATTTGATGAAATATTTGTTGTTTGTACGTGGTTGCTGAATTGTGGTTGTTTGAATGATTGACTGTTTGTATCTGGTTGTTGGATGATTGTTGTTTGAATATATAGGTTGTTGGTATAGTTTCACTGAATTATGGTTGTTTGGACATAACTGTGAATTGGTTGCCTTGTTGTATGTTAGAGTTACACTGTTCAACTACTGATGTTGGAATATGATTATTGAAATATTTGCTATCTGTTTTGCAGTATGCTCTGTGCGTATCGGTACTTGTGGTGTCCGGTGTTAAACATGGTTATGCACACTTCAATGCTAGGGGTGAGCCTGATCAACTCAATGCCACGTATGATGTGTGTGCACAATCATGGTGACCCCGGGTACACTTGTGCTTGAAATGCTCGGTGTGAAATGTTAAATTACTACTTACATTAAGAGTTGATTATCAATTCGATTTCTTTGGATTATAAGGAAGGTTTTATATATATATATATATATATATATATATATATATATATATATACTTGATATGAATATTTTCGTGATGTTCTAAGCCGTGAATGTTAACATGTCATCTTTAAATAATGATTGCTGATAAATATTTGTTTTTTTGATTCATGACATGTTCTTGTGTGTTGTGATTGTGTTATATCGCTGAATAATAGAAATAGTAGTTCTTTTTCACTAATTTCGTCGGGTTCTATGACTAATTAATTTCGTCGTGATTGTGTTAAGAAGGACTTGTTACTTAGCCTTAAAGATGTACGGAGACAGATTTACGCAGGGATAGATTACTTATTTAAGTAAATAGAGTCAATGCTTTATAATGTATAACTGGGGTAAATAAGACTCAAACATGTGGGCCCTAAGCCCTTACCAACCTCTTAACGGTGACTTGGCATTAGACATCATTCTTGAGAAAGAAGTTGTGAAACAAAGTGGGGTAGAATAACTTGACTGATTTGTTCATGAATTGAGAATTCCTTTACATTGTCATTGTAGCGAATATTTTTGTCACTTTCGTCTACGTAACCGAGTTATAGTTATAGTGTCCCCTCCAAGTAACTTATGCAGCGTATTGATTGACTAAGCTCTATTTCCCCAAACACCTAACTGATCCCATAAATAACTTGTGGCTTTTTATCTGCAATTTGTCGGCCATAGGAAAATTGGTCTTGTAAGTGTCCCAAAAATCTGACGATAAATGAAAACTTTGGATAGCCGCGGTATGTGCATGTCAAACTTCTTTGGGTTACAAATGTTATGATTTACATGCTGTAGTAGTCTACAGGTCTTGCATTTTTACTTGCTGTACTTGATTTATTTATTTGAAAAAAAATTTGTGGGTTCGGAAATTTGATGCCTGGATATACTTAGAACTTTCGGTTTGATTTAATTTATGAACACTATCACCTTAATTTGGTTAATTCAGTTTCACTACTCTTGATCAGTACTTTTGCTTAAATCGTCGAACGCTTGGTCACATGTATATTTTTAGCTGCATGATTCGGTTTTCTTGCTGAGTAAATTACCACTGAAATTGTTGAGTAGTGCATTATGTTTGGTCATTGACTTAGTCTGTTTTGAGTATACACTGTTAAGTAGCGTCTGGAATACACTTGATTTTCATTGGTTGGTTAAAGTGAACTGAAAGAAAATTATGTTTTTATTGAATACCCTGCACTTGACGTATAGGTTGTTTAAATATTTTGATTGGTACATTTTGTTTATGCCATACTCCTAAATTTACTCAGTGATGTTCATCATTTCCTCAATGTGCTGCACCGTATCCGAATCCAAAAGAAAACTATATTTTGCTATAAATACCAAGCCTTGAAATTGCACCTATCCACGACATGATTTGATTGAACTATTAACAGAAAAACAGTGGGTCTATAATTTCTTGTTCTAGGTTAAACGTTGGGATAAACCCTTCTCTTGATTTAATTGCATGAGAGCTTAAATTCTAGATATAATTAATATGAATCTTCTCTACCTTCTGTCCACGTTTATTGGGAACTGTTAAATTATTTTTTTAGTTTTTTTTGATACGCCACTAGAGCTAGTACTAATTAGAACTCTCCTGTATACTTTCATAGTTCCTTGAACATCTAATATAAAAACTGAATGTATGATGTAAGAGTTGAATTTAACGTGAGCACCCTGATCTTGTTTAATTGTTGTTTAATCGATATAGTATTCAATCTGTGACTTAAATGCACTGTTGTAAATCTCATGCTTAAAAGTTTGATATCTGCTTTGGGTGCATCATAATAGATTGTTATTATTTCAAAACGTCCTTATCGAATAGGTGTAATGCTGCTTGCATGGATGAGGTTGGACAATTGTTTAAGGAACTTTGAATTCGGTGTTGTTCATGTATGAGGTCTCGTACCGTAAATTTTAATTGTTCCTTGGATGCAAATCTAACTACAGTTAGGAACTTTGAATGCGATTATTATGAACTTGATTTATGAAATGCTTGGTTTGTTTTGATGGGTTATGTTGATAGCTGTTTCAAGACTTTAAGGTGCGTCAATGACTGGAAAGTTCCTAACATGGTTAATGGATCCTCTGATCAGTGGAGTCAATTACACTCGAGGTGCCTAGGACAGCGGAAAGCTCGAGGAAGTTTCCTCATGTGGGTGTTTTGACGAACTGTATGAGAGGTACCACGTAACATGATAGGTATGAAGAACAGGATAGAAGTTTTATGATTTTATAAAGGTTTCTTTCATTTGAAAGTTGGAATGTGATGTGTCATGTTTTATTGCTTAAATTCCCAAATTCTAATAAGTATAGAATCCTGTATATGATTTTATTTACTAAGGTAATTAATGTGAAGGTCTGAATATAATGCAAGTGTGAGATTTGTTTAGTTAGCGAACTAATCCTTATCATCGACAATGATTAGGTAGGAAGTAATGACCCTTCTAAATTGTGATATGTACATTGCTCAGACGAAATATTTGTAAATGGAGATCCTTGTTAATTAGCCTTATATTGGCGCAGGGAATAGGAGGTAATATTACGTATTGTTATATGGAACCCTACATTCTAAGGAACCCCCTCATTTAGGCTATTGGTTTATTAATTGCATTTGTATGTGAAAACTTTTAAATTTATGATCAGTTCAGTAGTGGTGTGGGGTGACATCAAGGGTGAGTGATGATATAAGGAGTTGTGAGAAGCCATATGTCTATTGTCATGTTCTACCTAATACGTTATAATTTTGAATCGGTGAATGAAATTTTTTGATCACTTATGCTCACTCTAGTATTATTTATTATAGTGATATTGTGAAGTAGTGTTTTATGAATGGAATTGTGTAATTGCCAACCGACTGTGTGCTAGGACCATGAGCTTCATTATACAGGTTGATAGCTGGAATTCTTTGTTAGTAAGTTTATACCTCGGTCTTACTTCATTTTGTAGTAGGATGATAGTTGTTAGAAAGACAACCGGACCTTTGTTTTGTTAGGAGTAAGTAGAAAAAAAATTCTTTCTTTTCAGGTGAGTAAAACTTGGTGATATATATGTGTATATCTGATGAACAGGTAAAGTGCAATCTGTTGCACTACCTGGAGTAATGTCTGAGGGTGTATAGATACCTATCCGGATGTAACGTAACGTAGAGTATGAATGAAATAGTGATAGGCACTTGAAATGAGTAGCTTTTGCGATGGTAAGCCGAAGTTTGGGGACAAACTTCAAAATAAGTTGGGGAGAGTGTAACATCCCGCGAATTTAGGAATCCATATAATTTAGTTAGGAACATGGAAGCTTGCCTTGAACTCCTAATATAAATACTTATATATATAGGGTGGACTTAATTCAAGTCATGAAAAAAAAATTATGTTAACTATAATTAGGTGTGAGTATGTGTTTTAAGAAATTGAAATTCTAGTTAAGAGGATGGGATTAGTTTTAAGTACACAATAGGTAAAAATCCTAGTTGCTACCTAGTGGATAAAATATATAATAGTTAATACTATATGAAGTGAGATAAATGAGCTCTTTGGAAATTAATTTTAGGAAACCAATGGATCTTAATGGAATCGGCCCAAGGGCCATAATGGAAATCAAGTAGCCCAAAGCTTATTGTATCCTTATATTCCCTTGCATGCGCTGGCTGTAGGAGAAAAGAAAAAGGAAATTTTAGTTACTTGTTTGAGTGTCCAAAGCAATTAGCCTTGCTGCCCCATGCAACCAATAGGATGAAAGTAACCTCTTTGCATGTAATTCTATTGGCCAATGGCAGCCATCATGTAACTTATCCATTCCTTATGCGCATAGGGTGAGAGAACCGATTGGAATTATTAGCCTTTGGTCCAGAATTATTGTCCAGTACTATCCTTACCATTCATTCACACTTTTGGCCGCAAGTTCTTCGGAGAAGAACGCCAAGAGAAAAATCAAAATTTATTCACCTCCACACTCTCATCCCCCCTCATCTAAAATCACTAGACACCAAGAGAAGAACCTAGCAATTCCTTTCCTCCTTCACAAACCTTACACTAAGCATAGCACCAAATAATTAAGTTTCAGTCCTCTTTCCATCCACCCTCCACAGCCGCAACAACAAGAAGAACATCAAGGAGAACAACAAGAAATTGTATTCCGTCTCCACTTCCCTTAGCCGCGAGTTTCACTGCAAGGAGCAGAAAATAATAGAGCACCTTCTCCTTTCCTTCCCTACTCAGCCGAAGGTCCAGTCCAAGAAGGTGAGCAATTTTCCCTCTCCTTGTTCACCTCAATCCAAGTTGCTGATTATTGAGAGTTTTCCTTTGTTTGCATGTGTGTAATTCTGCCTTGATTGGAGCCTGTTTCCCCATGGTATGAACCTGAAATCGATTTCTTGGCACATTAGATGAAGGAGGTTGTTGTTCCATGAGTGAATTGTTGACTGTGTGAGCTTGTCAAGAGGTAACGTCTCAAAAACCCAATTTTCTCATTCCCTCATTGTTTCAGTTTACATTAGTGTTTTAGAGGAAATATGGTGCTGTCATTTTTATTCTTTGTTCTCATGTTTCAACCCTCACTTGCATGTAGGAGAATATGTTATTTGGCCATCCCCTTCTTTTAAATTCTGACCACTTCGAGCGACTCTGGAACTGGATGCTTGTGAGCTTAACATGAATTTTGTAAATTTGGACAAAAGCCTCCCTAATGGGTTAGACCAGCCCCTGGGTTAGAGTAATTGGTTAAACTTGGTATGAATTAAGACTGCATGAACCGTTTGCCTAAGACCTCGTTCCCTCACATTCAAGCTTAGTAGAAATTACCTTGTAAATAGAAAATTATTTGTCTTTAGTTTCTGGCCAAAATTCGGATTTATATGTGTAATTAAGAGGGTAGCTTTATGTCATTTTAATTCTATTAATTCTGCCATGTTGGAACTGATGGGGTCTTGTGGTTACACGACAAAGAATCATTCCTTTAGCTTGGACTATAAATTTCCTTGTTGAAATATGTTGCTGCATCATACCTTATATATATGAATTAGATCATTTTAACAGCATGCTCTAGGTCCATCTTAGTGCAACATGTAGTGTAGAATTGAAATTGTGAACAGAAAAGATCTTGAGCCTTTTGGTGTTGAAAGCCGAATGGATATACATGAGGGAGCTTGGATTGGTTCGCTGTCAACAAATTTGTATATTAGCTTAAGTCAGAAATTAATCTCGTGTAGGAGCTATGAAAACCGATTACAGAATAAGAATTAGAAGCAGGAAAAATTGTTGATGAACTATAGGAATAACATGAAACAAATTCTGACTTGTCGCACATGTATTTAGGTACGCATGATTCCTAGGGAGTGGACTGAATTTTGGTGCTGTTGAAAAATTACTTGGACACACGGGTAAGTGTTTGGTGGGGAGACCTATTGTGACTATTAGCTAGTGTATGGAATTGTCAATTATTGCTGACATGTGCCTTGGATGCGTACTCTGTTAAATGTTATATGTATTCTGCCTATGGACTTGATATGATGGAACTTCTGTTATGAGAAGTAGTTGTTATGCGGCAGTTTGGTATTAAAAGTACATGAAGTATATGCTATTATGATGATGATCTAGTCATGCATAAATACATCATAATTCATCTATTTCTTTTTGTGTGTGCGAAGCATATCATGGCATACAACATTGTGCATCCAGTTTGGAAACCGAATTAAATAATATAAGTAAGCATATGATTGAGCACGCATCATATAGGCATCCTTCTGGTACCAGGGTATGGGACACTTGGCTTCAGTCCGCATAGGCCATAGTTGGAATTCACCTTTGATGGGAGCCAATATGGAATCTCCACTGTGTATGTTAGTACGTGCACTGCAGTGCTATGAGCGTACATTACCATGGCGTTATATACGCACTCTGATGACTATGGCGTTATATACGCATCATGATTAGTACTTTGGCGTTATATACGCACTATGATTATATGTTAGCATCTGTCCGGAAAATTATATGTTGATGCGACTGTTTTGGAATTTTGTACCTAGTCTAATATTGTGGCAATACTGGTTTTACTATCACACTACTGGGATTCTTTCTCACCCCTTTTGGGGCTCAATTTTTATAAATTTCAAGGAGACGAAAAAGGAGTTTTGATGAAGTATTTGATTTGGACATGTTTTTCTTGTTTGCTGCTGCTTTGGAAATTATGCTGTTGTCCACTGTTTTTGCTAGCTGTTGACTGATCAATGATGTTGATTTAATATTTTGTGATATCGGAAAAATATCAGAACCTGTCTTAAATTGGTGTATTCTGAAACTTTATTGCCAGCACTTAACTTGCACTATTCTGGTTATATTTTACAAAAACAATTCATGAACGTTTTGAATGCTGATTTATAAACTGTTTTTGCGAGCAGTTTGCGAGTTCCACTTCTGGGGCTACAGATCTTCGATTTACTTATAATTTATATGCACGCGTAGCCCCAGGTGTCTAGTTTTAGATTATATAAACTTTACAATTAAATTATGTAAGCACAAATTTTTATGATTTTTGCAAGTCAGATAGTTTTGGAACATTTTCACTGATTTATCTCTTACCTTGCGAGTTCTATTTCGGGAGCTAGACACCTCCGAATGAAATGATTTTTATATGCACGTAAAGCTCGAATGTCTCATTTCCTTGTATCAAAGAATATTTTTTAAGCTGTTGAACTCGAATTTATACCATTTTTATAAGGCAGCAAGGTTTCGCAGGAAAATTATTATTTCAGCAAGTCATGTATTTTGTTTAAGTCGCACTCTGATTTCAGTAAACCACCAGATTTCAATCATATGAGTGAATTAGTGATGCTCACCGGCAAGTGTACCGATCGTTCAAGTAATAAAGTGATAAGTAAGTTATCGTCTCCACAGGGATTGTGAGCGAATATCTTATAAACGTCCTTTCAAGATATAAAACCCAAGTGATTTGAAGAACAATAGAAATTAAAGACAAAGAAGTATTTTTGGATTTTAAAAATAAGAGAATGATGCAGAATGATTTGGATAAAAATATGAGAGATATTGCAGGTAAGTACACTCTCCCTATGATCCCCTCTTTTCACTACGGATTGATTCACAATGCTCAATTAAAATAAACAATCAAACAATTTATCGTCCAAACAATTATTAGCTAAACCCCAATTCCTTGCAAATTTAGCCCTTTAATCACAATTAAAACCCCAATTCCTTGCAATGTTTCAATTGAGATCAAGCATTACACAGATAAATTAAACGTTTGTAATCAAGAATACGTCTATTCCTAGCACGCATGTTAATTATTATCCTACCCCCTTTCTGGACCAAAACCCCAATATTCCTATCTAGGGTTTTAACCCTCAGATTATCATTCACTACTAAACTGATCAGATTTAATATAAACGATAAGCAATACGCACAGAGTAGGCATAAATCAATTAAATTAAAGAGCGAAAAGTAAACCAATCCATAACTAAACAAAAGGTTCACATAGGGTTTGTGACCCTACCCACAATGAAGGAAACTAGCCAGACATGGTCATAGCTGAATTACAATGATCCATAAAAGAAGAATAGAAATTCAAAAGGAAGAGAAAATAATCTCCAAGATCGATCTCCGCAAAAAGCTCTCCAAGTTCTCCCCCTCTTCGTCTGTCTATCTTGTCTTCTGACTCCCCCTCCTTTTATTTTGCTTGCACGCGTTCAAAACACGGTGTCTTTTTGCTCGAAACTTGGCGCTGATGGCGCCGTTTTTACACTGAATTTGAATTAAACCGCGCTGATGGCGCCGATCATACTTCTTCCGCGCTGATGGCGCGGAAATTTCACTAAAAATGCATTTATTCCGCGCTTATAGCGCCGCCCATCTGATCCAAATTTTCCTTCTGCGCAAATTCTCATTTTTCCATGCTAAATTCCTATCCAAATATAAACTTGAGTGAGAAATAACATTGAAAATGAAAAACTAACAATTAATCCATAAAATATATTGATAAAGTATGCTCTTTTGACCTTAGTATTTTAAACCTGGAAAATCAACTATATTACAACCACATCAAATCATTCCCAGATTTAAATGTTGCTGTCCCCAGCAACAAACTAGATTTCACATGGAGAAACAAGCAGTCATCAATCCAGCATACCATTACTCAGACAATCAAGAAATCACTATACTAAGCATGACTGATTCAATGCAAAGAAATCTTAACAATGCTCTCTGCCCTCATGAACATTAGAATCTAACTTGATCACCCCTCACCAAGATAAACATGTATCACTCAACACTTAGTGTTTAGGGGGATAGAAATCACTCAGTCCATCACAACAATAGCACTACCATAAGCTTGACCATATTCTCTAAATTCCTAAAAATAAGGAATATTACACATGCAACAATTGATCAAAAGGACTTCACAGGATGTATCTTGGCCTGACTAGGGGTAAGGATATATGGATAGTGGCTAATTTACGATGAGATTGAAAAACTGATAAATTCACAACTCAAAGACATTTTCAACTCAACGGTGTTGCTCCACTTACATTCCCACAGAATTTCGGGAATCAATTCCTTTCACCCACATTTATTCTTAAGATCTTCATACATATCATCTTTCTTTCTTTTCCAGAATTTTCTCTTTTTTCTGTCTTTTTTTTCTTTGTGGGTGACCCTTAATTACTTAACCTTAGTGGAGCTTACCTCAATTTCTTATTTATTTTTCAACATATCAATTTCAATCTCAATCAAGGTAGGCATGGACAAGGTTAAACAATCAATCAGGTATCATGAACAAATAGGCTCAGGCTCAAAGGGGCTAACAATGGAAAATTCATAAGGAGAGCTATTTGGCCATAGGCTAACAAGAATAAAATGCCTTTATCATTTCAATCAATGCATGCATAACAGAGAAATAGAGCAAGTTCTAGAGTGCTATTCTAGTGAGGCCTCTCAAGAAAAATTTTACTGTATAGGCTCAAACCTCACTAGCTATGGCTATCAAGCTAGACTTCATCACAAGAACATCAAACATCATTAATCTTTCAAATCACAGAATTCAATCAAACGAGCAATCATGAAAACTAATCATGCCCAAGTAATGTCATGCTAGATTTTTATAACAAATATGCTTCCTTAAATATAATCATGCAAGTTGCATAGGGAACACATTTAAACCTGTGCATGATTTAGAATCATATTTTCCAAAATTTCCAAAAAAAAAAATTCTTTATAAGAGCACACAAACAACTTAAAAAAAATAAAAAAAAATAAAACTAAAAAAATTGGTTAGAATATCTCCCCTGATAACGTTGTACTCCATTAGCATGCTTGGCCTTCCATTCCCAGATTTAGAACATTGTTGTCCTCAGCAATAATGAAACCTCAAGAAGGAAGAAAAACCTGCACAATGGAACAATCAGTGGCATATAGGATAAACTATAATGCGCACATTAAAACATCAGAAAGAGATATATCAACACAAAACAACTAAAAATACGAAACAGAAAAATAAACTAATATACAAAATCTCCGTCAGCAAGGAGATATAATCAACCCTCCATGTCATCCCCCTCAGCAGCGTGGGATGACCCAGCAAATGGAGGATCCGGTGGTACTGGATGCTTTGGTGTATGAGACCACCATTCCCAGATTTGTTCCAAACCATGAAGCCATGTTAAGAACTCTTTGAAGCTTTGATTTTTCCGAGAGATAGAGTCTCGGTGTCTCTTCCAACTCGTATCAAAGAGTTTCACCACTTCCTTTCTTAGTACCTTCTTCAATATCAGATTACGCCTCCTTTGAGACGTCTTCACCTCTTTGACATCATCTTTTAAAGTTTGAGGAAGATCCTTCAATTCCACTTTTGAGGTTCCATCTTCCTTGTAATCATCTGCTTTTTCAGGAACCTCAACCGCTACATCTTTTTCTTTCTTTACGACTTCAAAACTAAAACAATCGTCTTTGTGAGAAGACTGTTTTAGAGAATCGAAAACGTGAATAGTAACGGTTTCATCATTCATTCTTAGCTCGAGCTTCCCGCTTTCAACATCAATCAGTGCACGAGATGTAGCTAAGAAAGGTCTACCCAGCAAAAGAGGCATTTCAGCTCCCCCTTCCATGTCCAGCACCACAAAATCAGCAGGGAAGATGAACTTGTCCACCTTCACAAGAACATCTTCAATTATTCCACTAGGCTTCCTTAAAGACTTATCAGCAAGTTGAAGAGATGCTAAAGTAGGCTTCAACTCGGTGATCCCCAAGGAATTACAAATAGAAAGGGGCATCAAATTAATGCTAGCCCCTAGATCACATAATGCTCTGCCAATTTTTGTGTTACCAATTTCAACAGAAATATTGAAGCTCCCTGGATCATGACACTTAGGCGGGAACTTCTTTGTAATAATAGCACTACACTCCTCAGTAAGTGTCACCGTTTGGCATTCTTGCAACTTGTGCTTTCTTGACAACAAATCCTTCATGAACTTGGCATAATTTGGCATGCTAGTCAAGGCTTCAGCAAAAGGGATATTGATATGCAATTTCTTGAATATATCAAGAAACCTTCCATATTGTTGCTTCTGATCCTCCTTCTTGAATCTGTCAGGATAAGGTGCCATGGCTCGCACATATTCAGGACTCAGCTCAAACTTCTTCTTTTCAACTGGCTTCTCCACTTCAGCCGGTTTTGCAATTTCTTTTTCTGGCTCCTTAACCTCCTTTAGCTTCTTTTCAGCGTCCATATTTATTCTCGGCTTTTCTGGAGCTGCTACCACTTTTCCACTTCTAGTTGTGACAAACATACAATCATCCTTGGGATTTGTAACTGTGTTACTAGGAAAAGTACCTGGAATTCTTTCTGAAACTTGCTTTGCCAATTGGCCTATCTGATTCTCCAGGTTCTTTATGGAAGCATTTGTATTTTTGTTGTTGGCTCTAGTTTCCTCCATAAAGGTATTAGTGGTCTGAGCCATCTCATTCGAAGTCTTGGCCATTTGTGCAAAGGCTTTTTCCCACTCAGCAGGCTCTCGTTGTTGATTCTGTGAAGGCTGAGTATAATTATTAGATTTGAAATCCATGCCAACTCCCTAAGCTCTCTGCTGAAAATTGTTACCACCACCACCAGAAAAATTCTGATTTCTCTGAAGATTTGGCTGCTGAGCGCGCTGGTCATACCATATACCATTCACCTGCATTTGTTGAGGTGAAGCAGAAGAAGCAAGAGATGGACATTCATTAGGAGCATGATTGTCCGTACAGTAGTCACAGACAAAGGCAACAGACTGAGCTTGAACTCCTGCGATCTGCATCTTGTCAAGCCTGGAAGTCAAACTAGCCATTTGTTGAGCTAGCAATTTATTTTCAGCCAGAACTGACTCATTACCTTCCAGATGAAGGCTACCTTTCTTAGACTTTGAAGATACCCCTTGATTTTCATTCCTGGCCATCTTCTCTATCAGCTCCAGAGTTTCATTCGCCCTCATGGTTTTAATAGTACCACCAGCTGCACCATTCAAAACCATTCTATCTTCAGGTGTGATGCCGTTGAAAAATATTCTGACTTCATCACCAGCAGTCAAATTATAATGAGGGCACCTCCTCATCAAGTCATTGAACCTGTTCCAGGCTGTACACAATGTTTCACCCTCAGTTTGAGGGAAGTTGGTGATATCATTCACTATTTGATTGTATCTATCCATGGAAAAGAACTCCGCAAAGAACTTTGTAGACAAATCATCCCATGTAGCTATGCTCCGTGCAGGCTGCCTCTCCAGCCAGCTAAGTGCTTCTCTCTTTACAGCAAAAGGGAATAATCTCAACCGGATAGCATCATCAGACACCCGAGGGTGCTTGGTTGAGTCACAGATCATTAAGAACCGGTCTATGAACCTGTGAGGATCCTCATGCTCATCTCCTCCAAATTGAACTCTCTCCACCAACTGAATTATGGAAGACTTCAACTCCCAATTATTGTCAGCAATATTCGGTTGGACAATACTTGAATTAGGCCTGTTGAAGGATGGAGTGAGGATGGTATCCATAAGTGGATTTTCAGCTTCATTATTCGCTGCCATGGTTGGGATTTCAGGTGCTTCTTCAGATTGAGCACTTGGCACTTTTGATTTCTTCTGAGCAAGTCTCCTGTTTCTCCTTTCAAACCTTGTAATTTCAGGATCAAATAACAATTCTGTATGATCAACCTTGCCTCGCATAAAAC
>NW_026899382.1:0-8104 GCF_033153095.1 Gastrolobium bilobum
TCTTTTCTTTCTCTTTCTCTTTCTCTATTGGAGAGAGAAAAAAATAACTAAAAAGTGTTGCAATAAAAAATACAGGGATCATAATAAATTTTTCCACTTTGTGCTATATTTTCCCCTTTTTGTGTGTTTTTATTTTTTCTGTACCATTTCTTTTCTTTTTTTTCTTTCTCTCTCTCCCTTGGAGAGAGAAAAAAATAAAAAATAAAAAAATAAAAGTGTTGCATTCTTATTGGAAGGACCACAAATACGGGGATCATAATAAATTTTTCCACTTTGTGCTATCTTTTCCCCTTTTTGTGTGTTTTATTTTTTTTTACCGTTTTTTTTTCTCTCTATTGGTGAGAGAAAAAAAAGAAAAATAAAAAAAATAAATACAAGTGTTGCATTCTTATTGGAAGGACCACAAATACGGGGATCATAATAAATTTTTCCACTTTGTGTTATATTTTCCCCTTTTTGTGTGTTTTTATTTTTATTGGAAGGACCAAAAATACGGGGATCGTAATAAATTTTTCCACTTTGTGCTATATCTTTCCCTTTTTGTGTGTTTTTATTTTTTCTGTACCATTTCTTTTCTATTCTTTTCTTTTCTCTCTCTCTATTGGAGAGAAAAAAAATAAAAAATAAAAATAAAAATAAATACAAGTGTTGCATTCTTATTGGAAGGACCACAAATACGGGGATCATAATAAATTTTTCCACTTTGTGCTATCTTTTCCCCTTTTTGGGTGCTTTATTTTTTCTGTACCATTTCTTTTTTTTTTTCTTTCTCTCTATATTGGAGAGAGAAAAAAAGAAGAAAAAAATAAATACAAGTGTTGCATTCTTATTGGAATGACCACCAATACGGGGATCATAATAAATTTTTCCACTTTGCGCTATATTTTCCCCTTTTTGTGTGTTTTTATTTTTTCTGTACCATTTCTTTTCTTTTCTTTTCTTTTCTTTCTCTCTCTATTGGAGAGACAAAACATAAAAAAATAAAAAATAAAAAATACAAGTGTTGCATTCTTATTGGAAGGACCACGAATACGGGGATCATAAATTTTTTTTCCACTTTGTGCTATCTTTTCCCCTTTTTGTGTGCTTTATTTTTTCTGTACCATTTTTTTTCTTTCTCTCTATTGGAGTGAGAAAAAAAAAATACAAGTGTTGCATTCTTATAGGAAGGACCACAAATACGTGGATCATAATAAATTTTTCCACTTTGTGCTATCTTTTCCCCCTTTTTGTGTGCTTTATTTTTTCTATACCATTTCTTTTTTTTTTCTTTTCTTTCTCTCTCTATTGTAGAGAGAAAAAAATAAAAAAAATAAATACAAGTGTTGCATTCTTATTGGAAGGACCACAAATACGGGGATCACAATAAATTTTTCCACTTTGTGCTATATTTTCCCCTTTTGTGTGTTTTTATTTTTTCTGTACCATTTCTTTTCTTTTCTTTCTCTCTCTATTGGAGAGAGAAAAAAAATAAAAAAAATAAAAAAAATAAATACAAGTGTTGCATTCTTATTGGAAGGACCACATATACGGGGATCATAATAAATTTTTCCACTTTGTGCTATCTTTTCCCCTTTTTGTGTGCTTTATTTTTTTTTACCGTTTTTTTTCTTTCTCTCTCTATTGGAGAGAGATAAAAAGAAAAACAAAAAAAATAAATACAAGTGTTGAATTCTTATTGGAAGGACCACAAATACGGGAATCATAATAAATTTTTCCACTTTGTGCTATATTTTCCCCTTTTTGTGTGTTTTTATTTTTTCTGTACCATTTCTTTTTTTTTTCTTTTCTTTCTCTCCCTCTATTGGAGAGAAAAAATAAATAAATAAATAAATATGTGTTGCATTCTTATTGGAAGTACCACAAATACGGGGATCATTATAAATTTTTCCACTTTGTGTTATCTTTTTCCCTTTTTGTGTGCTTTCTTTCATTTCTTTTCTTTTCTTTTCTTTCTCTTTCTTCTCTATTGGAGTGTTGCATTCTTATTGGAAGTACCACAAATACGGGGATCATAATAAATTTTTCCACTTTGTGTTATCTTTTTCCCTTTTTCTGTGCTTTATTTTTCTGTACCATTTCATTGTTTTTCTCTCTCTATGGGAGAGAGAAAAAAAGAAAAATAAATAAATACAAGTGTTGCATTCTTATTGGAAGGACCACAAATACAGGCATTATAATAAATTTTTCCACTTTGTGCTATCTTTTCCCCTTTTTGTGTGCTTTATTTTTTCTGTACCATTTCTTTTTGTTTTTTTTTCTTTCTCTCCGTATTGGAGAGAGAAGAAAAGAAAAATAAAAGAAAAAATAAATACAAGTGTTGCATTCTTATTGGAAGGACCACAAATACGTGGATCATAATAAATTTTTCCACTTTGTGCTATCTTTTCCCCTTTTTGTGTGCTTTATTTTTTCTGTACCATTTCTTTTTTTTTCTTTTCTTTCTCTCTCTATTGCAGAGAAAAAAAATAAAAAAATAAATGCATGTGTTGCATTCTTATTGGAAGGACCACAAATACGGGGATCACGATAAATTTTTCCACTTTGTGGTATATTTTCCCCATTTTGTGTGTTTTTAATTTTTCTGTACCATTTCTTTTCTTTTTTTTCTTCTCTCTCTATTGGAGAGAGAAAAAAATAAAAAAATAATAATAAATAGAAGTGTTGTATTCTTATTGAAGGACCACAAATACGGGGATCATAATAAATTTTTCAACTTTGTGTTATCTTTTCCCCTTTTTGTGTGCTTTAATTTTTCTGTACCATTTCTTTTTTTTCTTTCTCTCTCTATGGGAGAGAAAAAAAAGAAAAAATAAATAAATGCAAGTGTTGCATTCTTATTGGAAGGACCCCAAATACGGGGATCATAAATTTTTTTTCCACTTTGTGCTATCTTTTCCCCTTTTGGTGTGCTTTATTTTTTCTGTACCATTTTTTTCTTTTCTTTCTCTCTCTCTATTGGAGAGAAAAAAAAAGAAAAATAAATAAATACAAGTGTTGCATTCTTATTGGAAGGACCACAAATACGGGGATCATAATATATTTTTCCACTTTGTGCTATATTTTCCCTTTTTTGTGTGTTTTTATTTTTCTGTACCATTTCTTTTCTTTTCTTTTCTTTCTCTTTCTCTTTCTCTATTGGAGAGAAAAAAAAATAAAAAAAATAAAAAATAACTAAATTCAAGTGTTGCATTCTTATTGGAAGGACCACAAATACAGGGATCATAATAAATTTTTCCACTTTGTGCTATATTTTCCCCTTTTTGTGTGTTTTTATTTTTTCTGTACCATTTCTTTTACGGGAATCATAATAAATTTTTCCACTTTGTGCTATATTTTTCCCTTTTTGTGTGTTTTTATTTTTCTATACCATTTCTTCTTTTCTTTTTTTCTCTCTCTATTGAAGAGAAAAAAAATAAAAAATAAATAAATAAAAGTGTTGCATTCTTATTGGAAGGACCACAAATACGGGGATCATAATAAAGTTTTCCACTTTGTGCTATCTTTTCCCCTTTTTGTGTGTTTTATTTTTCTGTACCATTTCTTTTTTTTTTCTCTCTCTATGGGAGAGAGAAAAAAAGAAAAATAAATAAATACAAGTGTTGCATTCTTATTGGAAGGACCACAAATACAGGCATTATAATAAATTTTTCCACTTTGTGCTATCTTTTCCCCTTTTTGTGTGCTTTATTTTTTCTGTACCATTTCTTTTTGTTTTTTTTTTCTTTCTCTCCGTATTGGAGAGAGAAGAAAAGAAAAATAAAAGGAAAAATAAATACAAGTGTTGCATTCTTATTGGAAGGACCACAAATACGTGGATCATAAAAAAATTTTCCACTTTGTGCTATCTTTTCCCCTTTTTGTGTGCTTTATTTTTTCTGTACCATTTCTTTTTCTTTTCTTTTCTTTCTCTCTCTATTGCAGAGAAAAAAAATAAAAAAAATAAATGCATGTGTTGCATTCTTATTGGAAGGACCACAAATACGGGGATCACGATAAATTTTTCCACTTTGTGGTATATTTTCCCCATTTTGTGTGTTTTTAATTTTTCTGTACCATTTCTTTTCTTTTTTTTTCTTCTCTCTCTATTGGAGAGAGAAAAAAATAAAAAAATAATAATAAATAGAAGTGTTGTATTCTTATTGAAGGACCACAAATACGGGGATCATAATAAATTTTTCAACTTTGTGTTATCTTTTCCCCTTTTTGTGTGCTTTAATTTTTCTGTACCATTTTTTTTTCTATCTCTCTCTATTGGACGGAGAAACAAAGAAAAAAAGAAAAAATAAATAAATGCAAGTGTTGCATTCTTATTGGAAGGACCCCAAATACGGGGATCATAAATTTTTTTTCCACTTTGTGCTATCTTTTCCCCTTTTGGTGTGCTTTATTTTTTCTGTACCATTTTTTTCTTTTCTTTCTCTCTCTCTATTGGAGAGAAAAAAAAGAAAAATAAATAAATACAAGTGTTGCATTCTTATTGGAAGGACCACAAATACGGGGATCATAATATATTTTTCCACTTTGTGCTATATTTTCCCTTTTTTGTGTGTTTTTATTTTTCTGTACCATTTCTTTTCTTTTCTTTTCTTTCTCTTTCTCTTTCTCTATTGGAGAGAAAAAAAAATAAAAAAAATAAAAAATAACTAAATTCAAGTGTTGCATTCTTATTGGAAGGACCACAAATACAGGGATCATAATAAATTTTTCCACTTTGTGCTATATTTTCCCCTTTTTGTGTGTTTTTATTTTTTCTGTACCATTTCTTTTCTTTTTTTTCTTTCTCTCTCTCCCTTGGAGAGAGAAAAAAATAAAAAATAAATAAATAAAAGTGTTGCATTCTTATTGGAAGGACCACAAATACGGGGATCATAATAAATTGGTGAGAGAGAAAAAAAGAAAAATAAAAAAATAAATACAAGTGTTGCATTCTTATTGGAAGGACCACAAATACGGGGGTCATAATAAATTTTTCCACTTTGTGCTATATTTTCCCCTTTTTGTGTGTTTTTATTTTTTCTGTACCATTTCTTTTCTTTTCTTTTCTTTCTCTCTCTATTGGAGAGAAAAAAAAATAAAAAAATAAAAAAAAATAAATACAAGTGTTGCATTCTTATTGGAAGGACCACAAATACGGGGATCATAATAAATTTTTCCACTTTGTGCTATATTTTCCCTTTTTGTGTGTTTTTATTTTTTCTGTACCATTTCTTTTCTTTTCTTTTCTTTCTCTCTCTATTGGAGAGAAAAAAAAAATAAAAATAAAAATAAAAAATAAAAAAATAAAAAAAAATAATTACAAGTGTTGCATTCCTATTGGAAGGACCAAAAATACGGGGATCGTAATAAATTTTTCCACTTTGTGCTATATCTTTCCCTTTTTGTGTGTTTTTATTTTTTCTGTACCATTTCTTTTCTATTCTTTTCTTTTCTCTCTCTCTATTGGAGAGAGAAAAAAAAAATAAAAAAAAATAAATACAAGTGTTGCATTCTTATTGGAAGGACCACAAATACGGGGATCATAATAAATTTTTCCACTTTGTGCTATCTTTTCCCCTTTTTGGGTGCTTTATTTTTTCTGTACCATTTCTTTTTTTTTCTTTCTCTCTATATTGGAGAGAGAAAAAAAGAAGAAAAAAATAAATACAAGTGTTGCATTCTTATTGGAATGACCACCAATACGGGGATCATAATAAATTTTTCCACTTTGCGCTATATTTTCCCCTTTTTGTGTGTTTTTATTTTTTCTGTACCATTTCTTTTCTTTTCTTTTCTTTTTCTCTCTATTGGAGAGACAAAACATAAAAAAATAAAAAATAAAAAATACAAGTGTTGCATTCTTATTGGAAGGACCACAAATACGGGGATCATAAATTTTTTTTCCACTTTGTGCTATCTTTTCCCCTTTTTGTGTGCTTTATTTTTTCTGTACCATTTTTTTTCTTTCTCTCTATTGGAGTGAGAAAAAAAAAATACAAGTGTTGCATTCTTATAGGAAGGACCACAAATACGTGGATCATAATAAATTTTTCCACTTTGTGCAATCTTTTCCCCCTTTTTGTGTGCTTTATTTTTTCTGTACCATTTCTTTTTTTTTTCTTTTCTTTCTCTCTCTATTGTAGAGTGAAAAAAAATAAAAAATATAAATACAAGTGTTGCATTCTTATTGGAAGGACCACAAATACGGGGATCACAATAAATTTTTCCACTTTGTGCTATCTTTTCCCCTTTTGTGTGCTTTATTTTTTCTGTTCCATTTCTTTTCTTTTCTTTTCTTTCTCTCTATTGGAGAGAAAAAAATAAAAAAATAAAAAAAAAATACAAGTGTTGCATTCTTATTGGAAGTACCACAAATACGGGGATCATAATAAATTTTTCCACTTTGTGCTATCTTTTTCCCTTTTTGTGTGCTTTATTTATTTTTTACCGTTTTTTTTCTCTCTATTGGAGAGAGAAAAAAATAAAAAAAATAAATACAAGGGTTGCATTCTTATTGGAAGGGAGAGAGAGAAAAAAAGAAAAATAAATAAATACAAGTGTTGCATTCTTATTGGAAGGACCACAAATACAGGGATCATAATAAATTTTTCCACTTTGTGCTATATTTTCCCCATTTTGTGTGTTTTTAATTTTTCTGTACCATTTCTTTTCTTTTCTTTTCTTTCTCTCTCTCTATTGGAGAGAGAAAAAAAAATACAAGTGTTGCATTCTTATTGGAAGGACCACAAATACGGGGATCATAATAAATTTTTCAACTTTGTGTTATCTTTTCCCCTTTTTGTGTGCTTTAATTTTTCTGTACCATTTCCTTTTTTTTCTTTCTCTCTCTATGGGAGAGAAAAAAAAGAAAAAATAAATAAATGCAAGTGTTGCATTCTTATTGGAAGGACCCCAAATACGGGGATCATAAATTTTTTTTCCACTTTGTGCTATCTTTTCCCCTTTTGGTGTGCTTTATTTTTTCTGTACCATTTTTTTCTTTTCTTTCTCTCTCTCTTTTGGAGAGAGAAAAAAAGAAAAATAAATAAATACAAGTGTTGCATTCTTATTGGAAGGACCACAAATACGGGGATCATAATATATTTTTCCACTTTGTGCTATATTTTCCCTTTTTTGTGTGTTTTTATTTTTCTGTACCATTTCTTTTCTTTTCTTTTCTTTCTCTTTCTCTATTGGAGAGAAACAAAAATAAAAAAAATAAAAAATAACTAAATTCAAGTGTTGCATTCTTATTGGAAGGACCACAAATACAGGGATCATAATAAATTTTTCCACTTTGTGCTATATTTTCCCCTTTTGTGTGTTTTTATTTTTTGTATACCATTTCTTTTTTTTTCTTTTCTTTCTCTCCCTCTATTGGAGAGAAAAAATAAATAAATAAATAAATATAAGTGTTGCATTCTTATTGGAAGTACCACAAATACGGGGATCATAATAAATTTTTCCACTTTGTGCTATCTTTTTCCCTTTTTGTGTGCTTTATTTATTTTTTACCGTTTTTTTTCTCTCTATTGGAGAGAGAAAAAAATAAAAACAAAAAAAATAAATACAAGTGTTGCATTCTTATTGGAAGGACCACAAATACGGGGATCATAATCAATTTTTCCACTTTGTGCTATCTTTTCCCCTTTTTGTGTGCTTTATTTTTTCTGTACCATTTCTTTTTTTTTCTTTTCTTTCTCTCCCTCTTTTGGAGAGAAAAAATAAATAAATAAATAAATATAAGTGTTGCATTCTTATTGGAAGTACCACAAATACGGGGATCATAATAAAATTTTCCACTTTGTGCTATCTTTTCCCCTTTTTGTGTGTTTTATTTTTCTGTACCATTTCTTTTTTTTTCTCTCTCTCTATGGGAGAGAGAAAAAAAGAAAAATAAATAAATACAAGTGTTGCATTCTTATTGGAAGGACCACAAATACAGGCATTATAATAAATTTTTCCACTTTGTGCTATCTTTTCCCCTTTTTGTGTGCTTTATTTTTTCTGTACCATTTCTTTTTGTTTTTTTTTTCTTTCTCTCCGTATTGGAGAGAGAGAGAAAAGAAAAATAAAAGCATTTCTTTTTTTTTCTTTTCTTTCTCTCTCTATTGCAGAGAAAAAA
>NW_026899383.1:0-80262 GCF_033153095.1 Gastrolobium bilobum
ACTTACGAAAAGGAATATTAAAGAAGAAAGCCTAAAAGCAAGAAAGGAAAGGAAGCTCATTAGCAAATACAAAGTACTTCATGTTCGTTGGGAGATCAAATCACAGGCCTCTGGTTGACATGCCAACCACTGGAAAAAAAAGGGCCTAAGTCTAAGTCTATAAATTTGCCTTGGCCGCCTCAATGCGCGGCGAATGATCAGTGACACCCTCCTCCAAAGCTTGAGCATCCACTGCCTGCTCCACCGCGACCGACCAAGCAGCATCACCACTAGTCACCATGCCAGGATCAACCACAGTCTCAATGACAGTCTTGGTGGGCACGCCGAGCTCAGTATCTCCCTCCTCAGGTCCATCCTCACTACCCACATCAGAGGCTGGAAGCATTCCCCGCGCACCTTCATCATTGTCAATCTCAGGCGCCTCCTCAATCACCCTGATGGTGTCACCATCAAGACGTTGAATAATCTTGCCGCCCTCGACCTCATAATCGGGAGAAAAGCCAGTCAGGTCGGCGTCAGGATACCTAACAGAAACCTGTTTTAGGGCGTTGTCAAAAGAAAGGTACATCAGGTTAGCAAGAGCCTCCTCCAATTTCTCTACTTGCCCAGAGGCCTTCTTAAAGTCCCCATCTTTGGCGTGAAGATCCCCTTGAACGGCAAACAAGTCGGCGGCCAGCTTATCCTTCTCAACCTGGAGAACCCCCTTCTCCTTTTTGGCGTCCTTCAACAACTTATTAAGGCCATTTTTCTCATCAGACAGCTACTTGACATCGCCATATGACTTCTTCAGCCGCTCAGAAAACGAGTTAATGGAGTTTTTCTTGTCAACAATCTCCTTGCCAAGACGCCCAACATCAGCAGTAAGACTTTCCACTTGTCGCCCAAACTCATCAAGGCGATTCTCCTGCAAAGAGCACTACTCTTTGATAGCAAGGGCGATCTCCTGCATCCCCAGGATACGGCCAACAACCACTTGGGTACAATCCATAATTTGCTTCCGATCCAGACGCGGAGGGGCCACCATCTTTGGACGACCAACGTTAGGAAATCCTCTAACAAGCTCCCTTTCTGACGAGGTTAGGGCCCTGCTAACAGGAATTACAGCAGCAGGAGGGGAATCTTCAGCGCCAGAAGTCATACGGGCCTGGTCACCCTGGGTTGAAGGGGGGTTGACCGCCTGGTCACTCCCGCAGGTACTACCTCCTAACTGCCCACCCGTTGAAGGTTCATGGCATGCAGACTTCGAAGCTCGAGGCAGCGTTAAACTTGCGTCCGCACTTCATTTCTGACCAAACGCCCCCAGGACAAGCGATCCAGATCCCAGAGTTGATTCGCTCGCTGAGGAGTTACCGGCCACGCCCGTAGGTTCTTTAATTATAGGATGATTGGCCCTCTTCCTAAGTTCTCCCGCGAGAATGTCAGCAGCAGAACGAACTTTGGTCTTCTTGGTCATTGTTTGTTGAGTTTTCCCCTTACCCGTATCCCTCAGAGCAGGGTTGGGCTGAACTTAAGGAGCATCACCCTGTTTGGCTTTCAGCCTCGCCGCCGCCTCGCGTGCAAGCTTTAGCATCTCCGCCGCCATTGATCCGACTACAAAGAATTAAAGAAACGTTAGTAAAGGCTGCATAAATAAGGAGGGCGTTAGAAGCAACAGAAAAGGTCACCACCAAAAGTAAACACTCAGAACGCCACCACACCTCCATGGCACACTTGCTTCATGGGCCACCGATCCGAAATCCCTTTTACCTCCACAAACCAGTCAACCACATTTACCTCCTCAGGAGTCAAACTCCCAAACGTAGAAGAATACTGACCAGCGGGTGTCTTGTAATGGGCCTTAGTCCAATACAGGGGAAACCAACATTCTCTACTCGCCGGATCAATGAAGAAAGGAAGCTCTCCCTCGCCCAACGTGGGTTCAATCCAAAAAGAGGTGTGTTTCCAAATCTTGTACGAGTTGGCGTACTGAGCAAATATCACTCCTACCGTGGTTCCAGCCTTTAACGACACCCATCCAAGTTTCTTCTTTGAGGGAGACACCTGGAAGCAATAAAAGAATAACCGAACAGAGTACCCCCATCCGAAGTACTGACATATGCTTTCAAAAACCCGAACGAACGCCCAAGCGTTTGGATGCAATTGTGAAGGTGCAACCTGCAAGTGGGATAGCACTCCCATCTCAAACTCAGCGAGTGGAAACCTCACTTTCTGATCCGTAAAGTGAGTCATGTAAACCATGAAACGCCACTGAGACTTCGCCACATTGCTGGGCGCGTCACAAGCCCGACGTTCACTCGTAACGGCGAACGGCTGCCACTTCGCCTCATGAGCACCATTTTCAGTAATCATGAAGCTTGGCTCAGATTTGTAGTGGCGACGCAAAGTGTCCTGGTCAACATAACTTGATGACGAAGTAGCAATCTCTGGGTCAACCCAATCCCTTGCCTCGAGGCGATTTTCTTATTGAACAACCTCCATTAGTCAAGAAAGAATCCTACCTGGGTGTGATAAACACACAGCCAATCCTCAATACTTCACCAAAGCCAAGAAGACCACTGCGAAGAGAAAAGAGATGCCACCTCGCCCTACCCCCCACCTCTGTAACCACCAACGCCCTCCTTACTAATTACTACAAGAAAAAGTAACTCGGGCACAAACTACTTACAGTTAGAATCAGAAGCTTCTAAAGAACTTGAAGAATAAAAATCTGAGTAGCTTAAAGAAGAAGGCCACCAAGCAGGCGGTATCTTATAAAGCCCCAGGTCTTCGTATATGGCGTCCCACACACCATACTTCACAAGGCGTCCATCTTCAGGATGAAATCTACTTAACTGGTTCTCCGTGGACTCGTCATATTTACGGCGATGAAAAGATGAAGAAAGACGGGGTATATGGACCTGAGAGGTGCTCAAAGCAACATGGGAGTCAACAGTCGGGCGGGAAGGCTTATAATAATACTCTATAGGACAATTTTGTGGAAGACGGTTAACAGAAGACAAAGGCCGAAAAAGTCGCCCTACCCCAAGGGCAGAGCGCCGTGAAACATGGCGATAAGAACCCCTCTTTCGTCTAGTCGTACGAACTGAAGACCCTGAACCACGACGATGGGAAAGGAGAGCCCTAAATCCCTCACTGGGATCCCCAGACCGTCGCCCTCGAATGCTGGCTGGCTGACGCCTGCCAGACACAGAAGCGCTCTCACCCCCTAGCTCCAGGCGCTTACCACGCGGTCAAGAACCAGATGCTTCACCCAAGTAGGGAAGCACAGGCCCTAAAGCCCGTTCAGGCAAGAGACTCTGAATCTCATCTTCAGAGAAACCCAAAAGTTCTGGAATCCTACCATGGGGAAATGACTCCACCTCAGGGACCAAAGAACGATAGGAGGGAAAGCTGCTGCTCCCTCCACGCTTAGCAAGATATTCCTGCATAGCTGGCCCCACTGAACAGCCATCGAATGAGTCGAAAGCTTCATCAAACTCCTCCTCCTTAACCTCTACCCCCAACCCAGGAACGTCCATGGCTTTTACCGTGCCCAGGAAAAGAAGAAGAAATGGTGTACAAAGAAGCACAAAGAATATCAAAGGAGAAAGAGTGAGACACTATACCTGAGAAGTTATGCGAACAGTGATGAAGCTTTAAGGTAAGGAAGAAGAAGCGCATCGTAATAGAAGTAACAGTAGATCAATAATCAGCGTGAAGAAGACACTCAAGAGAGAGCAAGTCCCCCTTGTAAAGAAGAAAGGAGTGCAAGGTGGCACTCACACGAATTGCCCCTTGATATTCCGACCGTCAGATGCCGTAACCGTCATTAACGTGCGGTTGTGATGAGGGGCACGATAGTAATTTCAAGGTGATATGACACCAATCATGTTGCATTGATGCGCCGTGCCTCGAAACAATACAACTGCTTGTAATGATGGAGAGTCCATCATTACAACATGCACGAAAACCGAAGAGACACCCTTCGCGTCAGAAGGACGAAAGACCTGAAGTACCCCTGGAAACATGAAGGACAAAACTGTTGGTCTTCTGATACCAATCAAAGATGCCCAAAATCCCTAACTAGGCGACATCAGCCAAAGAACGCCCAGTAATTACGACCGGGCACCAACGCGGGTCTGATACGATATTAAGGCGGCGACACCGCTCATGAATCGCCCTAAAGGTAACGCCCAGAGACAATAACTTGGCACCATCCAATGCATGCTACCAAGCTGGGGGGCTCCTGTTCCGGATGGCCCAAGCACTGGTACAGCCCAGCTGGCTAGGCCCAATCCTTAGCCCCAATCCACGTCAGCCCTAAGGGCTGACGTGGACAGTCGCGCCCTCCAACCTTGCAGCACGTCCAAGGGATACACCAAAATGTCCCATCTTGGGATGCTAACCACCAAAGGCGCCAGCCACAGGCACCATAAAGGGAAACTACCCTCTGCCCAGTGCTGACATCGCCAGACGCAGAAGGCGCAACGCTGCCCAAATGGCAGCGCCAAACACGCCCAACACTGCTATCATGAGAGTACATCCCAAGGAGGGTTGACCCTTCCTCACCAACCCACACCTTTTTCCCTATAAATAGCCCCCATGGGCACAGATTAAAGGGATTTTATGTATCGTTATATTGCCCATTTATTTTGAGTCCTATTGTTTACTGCACTTACTTATTGTCTTGCCATTGCTTGGCATAATACCTCTTAGCCTGGTTTGTACCTAAGCTAAGGGTATCTCCCATACAGTGACTCATCCCTAAAGAGAACATAGTGAACTTATAGATCCCAACGGTACAGCAATAATAGAGTTCGGTAATCGGTATCTTGCCGAAATACACCACATACATTTATTATGCAGGATTGGAGATAAGGTGTATTTATTGAATATTATGAAAAACTGTAGTTCTATATTATTATTATTTTTTTCCTGATCTTTTAGTACATGTAGCACCACTTATCAAAATTTAGAAAGGAAGGTTACATTATCAATTTCATAAGACACGCTGCAGAAAAATCTATTATATTTTCTGGTAGTAAAGAACAACATTTCTAATTAGGCACAAATATATGTACTGGACTGTACGTAGATACATATATAGAGTTCAAAATACTGCATATTTAATTATTTATATCATAATTAGCCGGTCGTGAAATATGAGCACACACAATATAACTAGTGTTAAACTTGTTAGTGACATATATATATATATATATATATATATATATATATATATATATATATATATATATATATATATGAGTTCGTTTTTTCTGCAGTTACTGCAGATAAGTTATCTGCAGTAAACCTAATACAACGTCGTTTTGGACGGAAATCATAGTGTTTTTTGTAATTTTAATTTATTTCAGTGTTATAATAGTCTTTATATTTATAATTTTTTAAGATTTCAATACCAAAACGATGTCGTTTTGGGAATAAATGCAGATAAGTTATCTGCATTAACTGCAGAAACATTTTTCCCTATATATATATATATATATATATATATATATATATATATATATATATATATATATATATATATATAGGGTCAGGATCATTTTACACTCTTAATCTTGACCATTGATTCTCCTTATATCTAAAGGCTCTAATTTTTTAGTAATATGAGCTATTGGATACAAGTGGATCAATGATCAAGATTGAGTGTAAGACTTCTAACTCTTACATTGGTGTAAGAATATCTTGCCTCATATATATATATATGTGTGTGTGTGTGTGTGTGAAATCATTAACATGACAGTTAACAAATTTTGGATTGAATTGAATAAGTGATTCTATAATTAAGTAGTTACGAGTTTGATCCTCATCATCTTTTCTTTCACTGTTGTAAAACTTGGCCCGACTCGGCCGGGTCGACCCGGAATCTGGTGAACCGGTCATCAGACTGGTTCGGGTTAAGCATTAGACCGATCATGCATCGACCCGGTCAAAACCCGGACAAACCTGGCGACCCGGTGACCCACTCGGGTCATGCATTTAAAAAAAAAAAAACCAAAACTATTTCATCTTATCAAAAAAAATGTAAAATTCATTTTAAAATCTTTTTGTAATTTTATTTGTTAGTATACTCTTATACAATGACCTTTTAGTTTCCAATACTGAAGCAATTTGTAGAATAATAAATTAGAGAATGTAGGATATGTCATTTTAATGTAGTTGAATTTGAAAAATATGAGTTCAATGTCATTGAGAGGTAGGGGATTTTGAGTTACAATTTAAATTGATATAGTAATAGCATGCACTTTTATTTATTTATGCTTCATGTTTTTTAGCTTAATTAGTGAACCTTGTTTAATTCATTTTAGATATGGAGAATATAATTGAATTTATATATTCATATTTATATATATTTTTATATATCTATATATATCCGGGTCAACCAGTCCGACTAGTAACCCACCGGTCCGACCAGTGACCCAATGACCCAGCCCGACCGGGCCGATGCCCGGGTCGGGTTTAACAACACTGTTTTTTTTTTGGATCGGTGTATTATTCACGCTTCTAGCATAAAAGACCTTGTATGAACGAGAGCATTAATGATATGTATAAAATTATTAATGGGACATTCACTTAATTAACAGTTAAAGATTTTGGATTGAATTTACGTTTTATAATACCTAATCACCCAATAGATAAAACTCTATTTTTGTTGAATTTAATTAGACAAAACTTATCATAACTACTTTAGTTAACACTTGATATGCATAAATGTATATTTTACATAGACAGATATATTTTTAATATGAATCATATAATTTTTATGCATATTAATTATTGATCTGAATATGATATATCGTATTTATTTTAAAAAATTAATTTCTTTCTATCTCTGTTAATATATTATTTAATGTTTTTAAGCATTTGGAACTACTATTAGCTAATATAAACTTATGATAAAAAAAATTAGCCACAAAAACTTGATTTACTTGCCCATTTTCTTTTCTTTTTTGGTAAATGTGGAGGGTATCAGAACCCAGGGAGTTGAACGAAATGAGCGAGAGAAGATTCATAATGGGAAGTGTATTCGTATTATTGAAAGCTAAAAAAGTATCGATACAATTGATAAAGCTACCAATTTATATACAGACTCACATCCAACTAACTCCATGACTAACTAACCAACTAAGGTTACTTTACAACTAACTAGGGGTTAATGCTAACTAGGAGTTAATGTATAAGTTAAGGACACCAGTGATAACACCAGTGATAACATCCCCCCTCAAGTGGGATGGTGTATATTCACCAGTCCTAACTTGCCAATTAGAGTCTGGAACTGCCCTGGGGACAAATTCTTGGTGAATGGATCTGCCAATTGAGCTGCAGAACGAATGGGAAGGAGATGAATCAATCCCAAATTGATCTTTTCTCGAATTAGGTGGCAATCGATTTCTATGTGCTTTGTTCTCTCATGAAAGCTTGGATTGTGTGCTAAATGGATTGCTGATCGGTTGTCACAATACACTGATATTGGCTGAGATACAGCAACATGTAGGTCTTGCAATATGTAACTCAACCATTGTAATTCACAGGTCAGTGTGGCCAGTGCTCTATATTCTGCCTCGGAGGAGCTTCTGGACACCGTAGTCTGCTTTTTAGACTTCCAGCAAACTAGTGAGTCACCTAAAAACACACAATAGCCCGTGGTTGATCTTCTTGTATCCGAACAGGATGCCCAATCGGAGTCAGAAAAACCACTGGGTATCAATGTGCTAGTGGAGGAATAAAACAAGCCATTTCCAGGAGCATTCTTGAGATACTTAAGAACATGCAGTGCTGCCTTCATATGTAAATCAGTGGGGCTTGAAACATACTGACTGAGCTGTTGAACAACATGGCAAATATCAGGTCTAGTAGTTGTCAAGTAGAGTAATCTCCCCACCAATCTTCTGTATTCACCTGGGTCAGTGCAAGCTGTGCCTGATTCACGAGCCAACTTGATTCCAGGTTCCATAGGTGTTGAACAAGGTTTGGCTCCAAGTACTCCACCATCGGCAATCAAATCAAGTGTATATTTCCTTTGATTAACTATGAGACCCTCATCTGTCCTCAGTATTTCAAGGCCAAGAAAATAGTGTAGCTTGCCCAGGTCCTTGATTTTGAACTCAGAATCAAGGAACTTCTTGACATGATTGATTTCTTCCAAACTACTCCCTGCTAATACTATGTCATCGACATAAATGAGGAGAGCTGTGAAAGAATTGGAAGTAGCCTTGATGAGTAAAGAGTGGTCAGCTTCTGATTGCACATAGCCAATGGAAATTAGAGCAAAACTGAGGCAAGAGTACCACTGCCTACTCGCTTGTCTCAGTCCATACAGAGATTTCTGTAAGCGACACACCTGATTAGGCTTGGATGACTGAAAACCAGGTGGCAAGGACATATAGACTTCTTCATTTAATTCTTCGTAAGATGATTAGGGAGGGAGCTTTGGTTTCAAGGTTGATCTGCCATAACGAAATCAAGATCGAGAAGGAAAAACAAGAAAAGATCAAGAAAAGAAAAATCAAGAGATCAAGAGATCGGATACCAGAGCTCCCTCAGAGCTCTGATACCATATCAGAACCCAAGGAGTTGAACGAACTGAGCGAGAGAAGATTCATAATGGGAAGTGTATTCGTATTATTGAAAGCTAAAAAAGTATCGATACAATTGATAAAGCTACCAATTTATATACAGACTCACATCCAACTAACTCCATGACTAACTAACCAACTAAGGTTACTTTACAACTAACTAGGGGTTAATGCTAACTAGGAGTTAATGTATAAGTTAAGGACACCAGTGATAACACCAGTGATAACAGAGGGCAAATGCCCAAAAAAGAAGCTATTTTCTCTTTTAACTCATTGCCAAGGGAAGTCGTCAAGTCATGAACTCAAATTGTTTGACTTTGCCGCAAATAATGCAGTGCGAGTGCTGCTTCAAACTAATAATATCATTTTTATTATTTCTCATTAGACTGAGAATAGTATAGCCGTACAAAGCTACAATATGCTTAGATCAAATTTGAAGGGAATCTCAATTATAAACACATGATGTTGTCTTGTCAATCACCGCCCTTTTACCTTGTTCATAACATCCTTGGACAATATATAAGACTAAGAGGCCGTTTTTAACTATATAAATATGGGATTAATATTTTTCATATTGCAAAAAATAATTTTATTTTTTACAAAAAAAAAAAATTAATCTTGATAATATCCTTGGACAATAAGATAAAGAGGCCGTTCTTAGCTATACAAATATGAGCTTATAACTTCTCATATTGCATGAAAAGTTTGAAATTTTTTATTAAAAGAGAAAGAATTAAGGCACATCTTAAAAAAAATAAAAAAATGACTAATACAGATATAGAAATAAAAGTGATAAAAGAAAAATTTTCTATACAACCTGAATTTTTTTTCCTATTAATGTTCTTTTAGCTAAAGTCAAGTTACCTTACTTTTGCTGAAAAAGGTAGTACTCATCATCGTTGACCGTTTAAGTTGAAAACCACATTCGCTTTTATTTTTATTTTTGCCAGTATGAACTGTAACAGCCAAAGTAGTGTGTAATCAGAAAATAAAGTAGAACAAGCCTCACCTTTTTTAAGCATAAAATCATTAAAAACAAGTGAGTACCTTACAGCATTTACGCTTAATATCTAATTAACTCATGCTTCCTATATCGTTCATCTAAATCAGTTCAATACAATAAAGAAAAGCGAAAGAGATATTGTGAATGCATAATGTCCAAAATTGAAAAGTTAGAAAAGCGAGCTCAGGTTAAAGTTAGAAAAAGTTCCTAAGGCAGTCCTTCTATAGATGTATCCCCACACTGAAACAGACATCTTGATCTGATTGGATACTAAAATATATACTCGATCCTATAGCTTTCGTCTTCGATGTTTTTCTTTTCACTCCTACCTTATTTTATTTTTTTATAAAGATTATATTTATAAATTATTTATTTATAAACTTGTACAAATTATACTATATATTTCAGAAAGTATATTAAGTTACACTATATATTTTCGGGAGTACACTGTGTAATTTGTAAAAATTTGTAAAAAAAAATATTTTAAACATATCTTTCTCCATTTTTTTATGTGATTTTCATTAATTTCTCTTTTGAGCAAGCGTGAATTTATTTTGGCCAGCCCACTCTACAAACTCAACAGTTGGGTTCAATTTTTAAAATCCATATTTAGAATTTTCTAAAGAATACTCATAATGAGCCATAATGGATGCATCATTTGGAATTTTCCCTTATTTTCCACTGCTATCCACTGTACACTGACAATAGAGGAGCATATCTTGTCAAGATGACAAGACAGGGCTAGTGAACAGTGAAAAATACTTCTCTTCCATGCTTGGACAAGGACTTCCTATCTAAATACCCCCTCTCACATGGAGGGAGATCTTTTCTTCTGCTTCTTTCATATGTTGCTACTTTGTTTTTATGCAGGGTCATTCTAGCCATACACACATTTTCCCTTGATAAACATACATGAGAAGCTTTAATAGACTCTTGGTCCATACCAAGACGACTGAGAGTATTTCTAAATTGACATTCTTCACCCTCTATGGAACAAATTTATGAACCGCCTCCGGTACAAAATTAATTATTGATTTGAATTATTGTCCTTGTTTTTGTTGGTATGACTTATATTTTAGATTCATATGATAACTATTATTGGTAAGACGCAAAGAAAGTCAACAAGAGTCCTGTGGAGGCATAATATTATTGTGGATCTCATTTTATTTTATTGTATTTATCTTTTTTAATAATTTGAGTCTAGACTCATAAATAACTATTAGGGTTTTTAAACATATTTATATTTCCCTTATATATCGAGTATTTTGTAAGAAAAGAATATAATTGAAACATGGTTGAACGTAACGGGTGAACCATAATAAATCTTAATATCAAATCTTTTTCCCTTCTCTTTTTTCTGTTTAAGATTTATGTGTGATTGATCGGCATCAACAGTTTCTATTTTATTGGATTTCCCCTTTTACGGTCATGTTAAGTGTTAACAAAGTTGTGCGTATCTTTAAAAGCACTCCCAATTCTTTTTTTTTTTTTATATATAAGTAAAAATTAAACACATAATTTAATATAAACTACCAAAATTTCTACCACTAGTTCAAACCTAATTACTTACTCCCAACTCTCTGAATGTTACTGTGAGTCTGCACTCATTCATTTAGTTTATATATCCCACAAATTATACTTCACCTTATCGCTTAATCTTAAAATGGGTGTTTCCCAAGGCCAAAGCTTGTAGGCTTCAACTGGGGCAATAAACTTTGTCACACACGGTAACTTTTAATTGGCTAAACACCTTTTGTTTTTCAACAGGGGGGACTCACGAATGGGGCCGTTATATACTATTATCAATGACCAATGCACTGACAAGTGTGATCAACAAAAAAACATAAGCCAAACAGAAAATGTTTATATGAATTTGACTTCTCTAAATGGCCAAGAAACGAGAGACCGAAATTCTAATCCGAACAGTTAATTAACTCCTTTGTCTTCACAGATTTGTACCATATACCATGCTTTTCCTTCCACTGAATGTTTTGATTCTGTTACGGAATCTCAATAATTTTGAGAATATAATAAAAGGGCCAATTCACCGTAAGAAAAGCAGGTTAGATCTGAAATCCTGAATCATTACAAACATTAAATTTTCCTTACGACAGTTTGATTGACCTAGAATAAAACTCAAACCTTACACAAACTAAGTAGAGATACAAGACAAAAATATAAAACAAAACTAGAAGAAAAAGGAAAAAGAGATTGAGCTTGGCAAAGAAAAGGGTTGCACCTAAATTATGCTGAAGCCTTAAAAAGTTAATTATATTTAGTTTTGTAAATATAAATAACATTACTACATACAAGATGAAACGTGTCCTCAAACAATGAGGCGCACTCACTTCTCCAATTCTAGTAGTAGAGACAATGTCACTGGATTAGCAAAACTCACCATATCACCAAATTCAGAAAGTGCCACGCGACCAAATCTGAAGTCTAATGTCTCCTGAATAGAGAAAATAAATAAAATAAAATAGAAGAGTGTTCCTCTTCTTCGTGAGTTGTCTGACAGAGTCTAATGATGCTTATCTATATGTCAACAGTTGCCAAATACTAAATAAATGATAAGTAATTGCTCACGTCTCTTTTTGTGATTTGTTTTACTGCATTGCGATGAAGCTGGCGCACTATGGTCTGAATTTACTTGAAAAATCAATTACTTTATAAGAAATATTGTTTGTTTATGTTTGTATAATTAATTACTATAGTAGTCAATTGCCCTCTATTTGGATACTGATGCTTTTGTTTATATTATACTTTTCAATCCATTGAAAGTTGAAACTTGAAACGATGGTAAATACAACGTTTCTTTGTCAAAAGGTGATCTTCTCAAAAGGATCGCATTAAGCCACCAAAATAGATACAATTGGCTAAAGGTTTGGCTCATATTTTACAAAGGTGAGTTCGAATCCCGTTGATCGATGTGAGAATTTTATTAATAGAACGATATGTAATTCTTATTAGAAATCTTCAATAATGAGATTGGGAAGGTTTTCTTTAACCCTGACGAGATACCTATATTTAACCTCACTTAAACTTTTATTCGTCCAAAAGAAAAAAAAAGGATTTCGTTAAACTTTGCCTAATTCACAAAAAGTATAAAGTCAAACAATAATTTAATCTTGTACGGATATTTCTGCCATAGATTTGTTAAAGTTTCAAACCTAACTCTGCTCCTTTGGCTAGCTTGCTGTATATTTTCTTCCCCTTAGGTCTACAACCTTAAATATTTTATTATGGACTAATTAAAAATAGCGAAACGTTTTCCTTTTGAAAGTTGAAGCCATTGTAACAACTGATTATGCAAATTTATTAATTCAGAACCACATATCTTACTACGTTATAGAAATCACGTACGATATATATGCTTGGGACTCTCATCTAACTCATTAATCTAAAATAGCATATTTTACGTGTGTTATTAGGTAGATCTTGTCCCTAAGCTATAATTTATTTATCTTTCTCATGCCTAAAGTTAGATTAATTATCTCTTTGAAATCTTTCCAGCTCATAATAATCATCCAGAAGTTGTTCATGTGTTGTCAACAGCAATTCGTGTACATAAATTTGGTACGTACGATCTATAAAATTTTCTTAATTTTTGTTGTGAGGTTCAAACCTTCCATCAAATTTTGGATAATAAGGGAAAAGTAGTTTATTTGTTTCAATTATTTATTTTACAGATACAGAAGCAGAAAAGCAATTAGGTGAAAAATAAAATGCAGGTTTCATTATCTTGATAATCAGTGTAGTACAATGCCTTGAGAGCTCCCAATATATAGGAGAGAATACAAAGTAACAAACTCCCGTGAAATACGCAAGTGAGGGAGTCAGCAATAGAAAAAGGCAAACAGCAGATAACAGAAAAGAATAACAAACGAAAAATTACAAAATGGGAATTGTGTAACTGTGTATATCTGTTAATACCCCCCTTCAAGATGGAGAGTGGATATTTGTAACTCCCATCTTGGAAAGAAGAAAGTTGAATTGTGAGGGATGAAGAGCCTTGGTGAATAGGTCCGCAAGTTGGTTGTTGGAAGAAACATGGAAAGTCTGCAGTGAACCTTTGGAAATGTGTTCCCTGATGAGGTGACAATCGATTTCAATATGTTTTGTACGCTCATGGTAGACGGGGTTGGCAGCAATGTGGAGGGCAGCCTTGTTATCACAGAACAGGTGTGCAGGAGAGGGATGAGCAATGTGAAAATCATGCAGTAAAGAGAGAATCCAGATAACTTCACAAGTGGCATTGGCCATAGACCGGTACTCAGCTTCTGCAGAAGACCTTGATACAGTGGATTGTTTCTTAGACTTCCAAGAAATAGGAGAGTTACCAATGAAAGCACTGAAGCCAGAGATGGAGCGGCGGGTATCAGGGCAGCTTGCCCAATCAGAATCAGAAAAAATATTGAGTTGTAACGCAGATTCGGACGAGAAGAGGATACCTTGACCAACTGTGTGCTTGAGGTCGGCTAGAACACGATGGGCAGCCTGTAAGTGGGGAACTCTAGGAGCAGATAAAAATTGACTGAGTCGGTTCACAACAAAGGACAGGTCTGGTCAAGTAAATGATAAATAAATCAGCCTGCCAATAAGTCTTCTAAAAAGAGTAGGGTCTGGCAGCAAGTCACCAGTATGTTGGGAAAGAGTCAGGTTTGGTTCCATTGGAGTAGATTTGGGCTTGCATCCAGAAATACCAGTGTCATGAAGAATATCAAGAATATATTTGCGTTGACTGAGAAAGATGCCTGTGGATGACCGAGCCACTTCAACACCAAGGGAGTATTTAAGCGAGCCAAGATCCTTCAACCTGAAACAGCTATCAAGGGAAGAAATAAACTGCCGAATAGTGTTAGAATCATTGGAGGCAACAATGACATCATCAACATAAACAAGCACAGCAAGCATAATTGTGCCATTATATTTCAAAAAAAGAGAGTGATCCGTTGCAGATTGTGAAAAATTCATTGAAAGCAACGTGGAACTAAGCTTCTGAAACCATTGGCGAGATGCCTGTTTGAGGCCATAAAGAGATTTCCTTAATCGGCAAACTGGATTTGGAGGAAGTGACGTGCTGTGACAGCCATAACCAGGAGGCAATTTCATATAAACCTCCTCACTGAGATCACCGTGAAGGAACGCATTATTGACGTCCAATTGGTGAAGAAACCAACCATGAATTGCAGAAAGAGCAAGAAGTAGGCGAACGGTGGTAGACTTGATGACAGGAGAAAAAGTTTCAAAATAGTCAATGCCTTCCCTTTGAGAGTAACCTTGTGCAACCAAGCGAGCCTTGTACCTTTGAAGACTGCCATCAGCATTGCATTTGACGCGGTAAACCCATTTGCATCCAATATCTGATTTACCAGGGGGTAGGGAAACAATATCCCAAGTCTTGTTCTGCTCAAGAGCAGATATTTCATGTTGCATAGCAGTACACCATTCGGGTAACTGAGAAGCCTGGGAATAATGAGATAGTTCATAATGGGAGGACAAGGTGTTGATAAAAGCCAAGTAAGCAGGGGAAAGATGATGATAGGATAGAGAGTGGGACATAGGATGGGCTGTTGTGGTAGAACAAGCATAGTCCTTAAGGTAAGTAGGGGGATGAGTGGCTCTTGAAGGACGTTTGGGGACAGCAGCAGTGGTGAGTTGAGTAGGTAGGGATGTATCAGGTATGGAAACAAGAGGAGTAGAAGATATATGAGAAGAGGCAAATGGAAAAACAGATTCAAAGAAAACGGCATCCCGGGATATAAAGACTCGATTGGAATTGAGATCCAGCAGCTTATAACCCTTGTAACCAGCTGGGTAACCAAGAAAAACTGCAGGAAGAGCCCGAGGGGAGAACTTGTGTCTACTGCGGGTAAGTGTGGAGGCATAACAAAGACAACCGAAAACACGAAGGTGAGAGTATTTCGGCGGCTGTTTGTAAAGAAGAGTAAAGGGAGTATTATTGGACAAAACAAGAGAAGGTGTACGATTAATAAGATAAACAGAAGTTGAGACACACTCCTGCCAATAGGGGAGAGGGAGATGCGATTGGAAATGAAGAGCACGAGCAACATTTAGAATGTGCTGGTGTTTACGTTCGACCACAGAATTTTGTTGAGGTCTATCGACACAGGAGTGAAAGACTGCAATCCCTTTAGATGAAAATAAAGGAATGTTAAATTCAGGTGCATTGTCAGAACGTATAGACTTGATGGACACACGAAATTGATTCATAATGGATGTATAGAAATTAGTGAAAACTGAGGAAAAATCATATTTGCATTTAAGAAAAAAAATCCAAGTGAAACGTGTGCAATCATCCACAAGTGTAAGAAAAAACCGAAAACCATCAATGGAGACAGGGGTGAATGGGCCCCAGATGTCACAGTGGATTAAGTCAAAAGGTTGAAGAGATAATTGTGGATTTAACAAAAATGGTAAGCGCTTTTGCTTAGCTAAAGGACAAATATTACAATGTAAACTTTCAGAACAAGAACTCAAATGTAAAAATTCTTTCATTGATGATAAGACTGGTACAGAGAGGTGACCTAGTCTAGAGTTCCATAAGGCAACATTCTTTTGAACAACAGAAAAACAAAGGGGTGGGGGAACATGATTTGTGGGGAGAAGAGCAGCAGAATCAAGGATGTATAACCCACAAACCAGATTAGCAATCCCAATCATTTTGCCCGAGAGACGTTCCTGAAGAAAACAGTGGGAAGACACAAAATGAGCAACAATGTCAGTATGACGAGTAAGAGCACCAATGCTCAACAGATTAAAAGAAAAAACTGGAACAAATAAAACATCAGTAAGGGTGAGAGAATCAGAAAAAAAACAAGACCCCTTGGAGGTCACCGGAACAACCGTTCCATTGGGAAGAGACACGGTGGATTCATATGTGGAAAGGGTGTGTGCTGATGATAAAGGAACACAGGAGACGTGATGAGCATCTCCGGTGTCCAGAACCCAGCAAGAAGAAGGCAAGGAAGAGGGGAACTCACCACTGAAGCTGGCAACGGTGGGGTTAATATCGAGATTTGGGGAAGGCGGTGGAGAAAAAGACGGTGAGGTGGGGTTCGATGAAATTAGGGTGAGGAGCTGTTGGTACTGATGTGGTGTAAAGGTATGAGAAGGGGAGGATGAATCAGCAATAGCTAAAACGCTGGCGTTTGAGTAAGGGGGTAGATTGGGCCTGGTCGATTTGGGCTTATACCCTGGTGGGTAGCCATGCAACTTGAAACATTTGTCTTTAGTGTGGCCCAAACCGTTACAATGGGTGCAGAAAGGGCGCTGACGGCGTGGAACTCCCCCAGTGGCAGCAGCAACGGAAGGTGGAGAAGCCATGGACGGTGGAGGAGCAACATCAGGAGTAACAGAGACCAAGGATGTAATCTCCCTCTGTCGTTCTTCTTGCAGAACCAAGGAGAAAACCTTGGACAAAGACGGAAGGGGATCCATGAGAAGGATCTGTGCCCGAATCGAAGAGAAGGAATCATTTAAACCCATGAGAAATTGCATGGCATGGTCCTGGTCACGATCACTGGTAATGGACCGTAAAGCACCACATGTACAAGGATAGGAAGGGGAGTAATCAAGAAGCTCATCCCACAAAATTTTCAAACGGGTGTAGTAAGTATTTATAGAAAGGGCACCCTGATGCAGAGATGAGATCTGGAGTTTCAATTGAAAAATACGAGGGCCGTTAGCTTGGTGAAAGCGATGACGAAGATCGGTCCAGATGTCATAGGCATTGGTAAAATACATCAAGCTATCAGCGATATCCTTGGAGACTGAGTTCAGAAGCTAGGAAATGACCATGGAATTACATCGATTCCAAGCATGAAACAGAAGATGGTCCTGAGAAGGACGAAGGAGAACACCATCAACAAAGGATGATTTGTTCTTTGCTGTAAGAGCTATAAGTGTAGCTCTGGACCAGGAGATGAAGTTCGAACCAGTTAGGGAATGAGTGACCAGAATCAAACCGGGATGATCACCATTACTGAGATAGTAAGGACTATTGGTGTCATCAGCGGATTGAGATGGGCCAGAAGAACCTCCACCATTGGGATTAGAGGTATTACTATTAGCACCGCCACGAGCCATGGAAAAAGGCCAGAGCAGTGACTAGGAAAGAACTGTTAAATCTGATACCGTTTTACAGATACAGAAGCAGAAAAGCAATTAGGTGAAAAATAAAATGCAGGTTTCATTATCTTGATAATCAGTGTAGTATAATGCCTTGAGAGCTCCCAATATATAGGAGAGAATACAAAGTAACAAACTCCCGTGAAATACGCAAGTGAGGGAGTCAACAATAGAAAAAGGCAAACAGCAGATAACAGAAAAGAATAACAAACGAAAAATTACAAAATGGGAATTGTGTAACTGTGTATATCTGTTAATAATTTACAATTTGTTTTTATAATTATTTCCATATTCGAGATCCGAAGCTTGAGTCAATGAAAAGCTAGTGTAACTATTTTAAGTAAATCATGCATATTTTTTAATCACCATCTTCATACATATACTAACCCATTATTGATATCATATCATCACCTTCTACACCTACTAACTGGAAGAAAACTATATTTCGGTATAAATATATTGATAAAGAAAACTTCTAGTGACCATGAACTTGAATAACTTCCATAGAGTGATAAATTCAATTTAAAGATGTGAGACGAGGATACGTACGCTACTTACGAATTTATAAAGAACACCTGGCCCTTGAGGTAGATCTCCAAAAACAATAAAAAGAACACCTGGCCCTAGATTTTCCAGCTACATGCATGAGAAGAAAAGGATTATATATTAACTATTAAGTGGCACTGAGATCAATTCAGATTCACGAGATCAAATCGTGTCCATCATATGTTGGTTCATTTTAAGACATAATTAAATATTTGTATACAGAACATATGTATCATTTATTATTGGTTTTTTTTTATAAAGTTACTTTAGACAATTTTATTTAATATTGTTCATTTAGATGATGTTGTTTTTGGTGAAAATTATAGTGTGTTTGTAATTTTAATTTATTTTAAGGTTATAATAGTATTTATCATTCTATTTTTTTTTAACCCAAAAACAATGTTATTTCGGTAAACATTAAACAAAATAATCTAAAGTAATATTAGATAATTTTTCTCATTTATTATTTTATATTGACTGAATTCAAATTTGAGGAGCCAATCAATTAACCCACTTTTCTTTAGGGAGTGTTTGGTAGAGTAGATTTTTTTTTTACCTGAGAAACATAATTAATGGGAACATGGTAGGAAAGTAAGTTAGATGAAAAAGTTTAAAACAAGATATTTGGTTCACCGAAATTTTACCAGGAAAATTTATTTAAATTTGCAAAGTTTATGTTTGGTTGAATGTAAAATAGTGATGAAAAAATTAGTTGAATTGACAAAAACACCTTCGTTATCAATATTTTTTAAAGGAACCACGACCTAAAAGTGAGAGTCCAACATCAATAACTTGGTTTCCTTGAATACCACTTCTCCACCTATCCTAAAATACCACACCCAAAATGGTATTTGTGAACAGTTAGTTTTAGCAAAAAAACAATCCAAATCTAATTGCCTAGGCTTCCTACCCTGCTGGTCTTTTTTTTTCCAAAACTTAAACCAAACGTGATCTTTTTTAATACTCACTCACATAATTTGCCCATCAAACTCAAATGAAAACCTGTACCAAACACACCCTAGAAGTATTTTGTCGTGTTCTCTAGATTTGAGCTAACATTTTACGAGATGTAGGTATCAGGGTATGTATGAGTTTTTTTTAAATAATTAGCTTAGCATATATGCGTGAATCCCAGGATACTATAAGAGAGAATTGAAAATATAAAAGATTTGGGTCCATTAGTGTTGAACTTAAACTTAATGGGCTAACTTTCGGGGGAGTGAAAATAAATGGGCTTTAAAATAAAAGGGGCTCTTCTTAAAATCTGGATAACGTTGGGCTTAAGATTAAAAACAAACGACCGGGTCTGGTTATATACATGCAGTATATGTGTATTTTTAAACATGCCTTTGCATTGAAATGTTCATACAATTGAATACAAATTTTCGTATAATATATGAGATTATGATAGAATAAAAATTTTCCTTCTTTCGAGTCAAGGAAAGAAAATTCTTACATGTGAATAATGTTCATATAATTGATACAATCTTTTTTATGAGTAGATTTAGACATTTAGTTATTTAAAACTTATGTATTTGAATACCTAACCCACTCTGAGACTATATATACTAATAATTAACACATCACTTACAAAAAAAAATTAAAAAATAATTAACACATCATATCTGACTCATTCATTAATTTCCCTGGGCTACATATGGGTGCTGAAGAATAATAATATATAAATCAAAACAGGATCATGGAGTATTACAGACGAGAGGGATTCGAAGGGTTTCTGTTTGTTCCGTGAATCTGAGAGAAGTTACACAATAAAATTGTCACAAGAGACATAGAACTTTGTTGAAACAAATCAATGTTACATGAAGAAATTTAAACTTATAATCATCCAAAAGAATTTGTCTTTGCCTTATACGCTCCAAAATAAAAATAACAATTTATATATGTAATTAATGAGATATTTGTCTATCAATGGAGATTTAGCTATGTCAATGGCACAACCTTAAAGGTGACTTGTTTCTTATCCATTAAGGAAAGTGTTATCTTTTTATATCAAATCCCTTGATCGTTCTAATCAATTTTTTTTTTTAATATTTTGTTGGCATTAAAAAGTTCAATGTGATAAGAGACTCTTCTCTTTCTAACATCAGGATAAATTATTAATTTTAACAAAAATGTTTAGTTGAATTATATATTATTTACCAAAGACCAAGATTGAGTAGATTCCAAGCAAGTCATCCATGTCCTGAAAAGAATGTTTACCAGCCTCTTATCTTGGTCATATTATTGTAAAAAACTAATAATTCAAAAGCATACATATATTTATTCACTAATTCCATTAGATCCCTTGACTTTTTTTTTTAAATCTCGGGCTAAATTTGGTTGAAAATTTCCCATGACGCTAATAGTTGTTGAAATCGCCAATTGCTTTAACCCAAAGTGTATAGACAACTCTTATCCAAATTAACCATATAAATAAGTCAAATCACAAGGACTAGTCTACTGGTGAGGGGATGCATAATAAAAATGTATGGATCGAATTGAATTGAATTTTTGAAAGAACCAAATCGATCAAATGGTTCGGTTCAATTCGGTTTAAAATCAATTCGGGTCGAACTTATTCTGAAAATAAAATAAAATAAAATAAAGCAATAAAACGAGTCGGTTTGGTTCAAAAAATGTTCGATCATTGAACTGATTTCTATAAATGAGTTCGATTCTGGAACTGATTCTTTAAAAATCAGTTCGGTTCATGAACTAGTTTTTAAAAATCAGTTATTTTAAGAGCAGTTTAGTTTAGTTCAATTTACAGTTTAGTTCAGTTTTTAAGTTCTTTTGCACATTCCTAATGGATAATAGATTATGTGTTCGATTACCAATATATTAAAAAAAAGGCAAATCACATTCACGGATGAGCTCAACAACATAATTTATTAGTATTTTGATATATTTTGGTATTCTCTCCTAAACAAAATAGGGATAGGATATTATGTTTATTTTTCTTCTTCATACTTACTCTATCTACTCCTTTTTTGATACTGTTAGATTGGACTCTCAACTAATATTTACCATTTTCTCTTCTCTTAAGATTTTAATATTTAACAATGTTAAAAATGAGCAAATAAAATAGGTATGAAAAAAAGGTAGATTCAATATCTTATCCGTTATTGGTCCTTATTAATTTTTTATAGTAAATTTATGAAAGCTTAATATGATTTTAAATTAAAACTAAATTGGATTCAAGGAAATTATATAGACCAGAAGAATAGTTTTTTATCGAATAAAATATGTCTAACAAAAACAAATGTTTCCAATTTTCATAGGGTAATTGTAGTCTCATGTCACATAAAAATTTTGTTATCTCCTACACACTCAATTTAACGTAGGGCCCAATAGAAAAAAAATAAAATAATTAGCACAAGTATCGATGTATGTACATAAGATAAAAAAAAATTCCTATTGCATAAGGTAGTGTAGTTGAAGGTTTATTTTAGGATTGATGGAAAAGTGTAAGTGGATATTGAAAAATACCACGTTTGGTTCAGGTTTTTTCCAAAAATACTAGGCAAATAGGATAGATGAGAAAATGACTTTTGTGTTGATTTTTGGATGAAATTCACTGTTACAGAATACCACTTGAGATGTGGTATTTTGAAATGACTGGGGAAGTGAAAAAATAGGTGCAAAGTTTATCTCAAACATAGATTTTGCATATTTAAATAAATTTCCCTGATAATATTTCGGTCAACCAAATAACTTTTTTTACATTTTCCTACCAAACTCACTTTCTAACCATTTCCCTATCAATTACATTTCCATAGTAAAAAAAAATTTCTCCCAAACCAAACACTAGCTAAGAGTAATATTTCCCACTTTCATATGTAGAAATAAGTGTGAAAGTTATACTTAAGGGTCATTTGGTACATGGCTTTTTCTCAGATATCTGAAAAATTGATTTTTCTAAATTTTAAATTTTTAAATATTATCGTAAACTGAATATAAAAATTATATTTTTGAAAATAGAGATTTTCAGAAAAAAAAAAAAAAGATTTCTTCTCTATTAAACATCCCCCACGGATAAATCAAATTTTACATGCTACATTACGTAATAAAATTTGTTTGCGCACACAATTTTATGTGCGCCCTCTTTCTAGTTACCCCAAACGGTAGAAACAAGGTTTGGCGGGCGTTGGTGCAAAAAGTCAACCCATAACGTGTAACAGACACTAGTTTGTTGAAGTGGACCCCACCACGTTTTCCGCGCACATCACTACGACGTTGCATTCCCCATTTTCAGTGACTGTATTAAGCAAACAGTTAAAGACAACGAATAAAAAATAAGAAATAAATAAAAAGACACAAAAAAACGCGTAAATATAAAATAAATCTGTCGTACTACTGTATTTAGATTCAATATATTTTATCAACGAGAGCATTACACATTATAGCAGTCAGAGAAAAAATTTGATAGAAGAAAAAAAAAATTAACTGATGTATAATATTCTCATTGATAAAATGCACTGAAGCTTTGTACAACAGTAAATATCAAATATTAGTGGATATGACACGGTCTTCTCCATCGCAATTCATAATCTCTCTCACATCCGCGTCTGTAACACTTAGAGTGAAAGAGTAAACGACGACGTTTACCGTCCCCTGACATCATGTTTGAAACCGTCAAGTGAAGTCAAGGCTCAGTTGTTTCTCTTTTTTATTTTTATTTTCTGTTCTTCAATTCTTCGTTTCCGTCGTCCATTCATTCTCATTTCTCAGAACAGGAGAACATGGACGTAGCTGAACCCAAACCTCACTCCGAACCTAAGGTCTGGAATTTCTTCAAGCTTCCGTTTCGCCATTCTAGCTCTGGCGCCAATTCTTCCAGTACGACGTCGTCTTCTGCTAACCTTCATCTTCCTCATCATCATCATCACCATCATCATCATCACAACCCTAACCCTCACAATCTACCCCCTGAGGGTTCCACCTCCCATACCTCTAATTCAGTTTCTTCCGTTGCTAGATCGTTTCTCCCGACACGACGTCGTCTCAAGCTTGATCCCTCCAACAAGCTCTACTTCCCTTGTATGTTTTTCAGTTTTTTTATTTTTTTATTTTTGCTTTACTATTGAGGTATGGTGATTTTCCTTTTTTGTTTCTTTGCTTGTATGAAATTTAATAATTGCTTTGAATTTGATCATGATCTAATTTTGATCTTCGCTGTAATTTCTATTTGCCGGTTTTAATTGCAATTTTAAGGCTTTAATTAGACTGTCCCAAAAATAGAAACTTTTGGTTTGGTTAAAAGATCATTGCTTATTTCTTTCAATATGGCTTGAAAGTTAATGGTTATTTATTCGTGTTGCATTTGATTTTTAATGCTGCACTTTCCATTTCTTGCTTATTCATCTGTGTGAGGTAATGCTTTGTCGCTAATCACAGTTCAAGTATTTCCAGAAATGGAAAATTGAAAGCGAGCCGGAGCTGGAGGTTTTGGTATAAGAAAGTGTTTAAAGAATAAAAATAATTTATTCAGTGTTGTTAGCTTCTGCTGTTAATGCTCTCTGATTATGGTTGCTATACTTTTTGTTGGAGTGGGTTGCGGTATTTCTAGCGGTGGAAAGGGTGAATGAATTCTTTTTTGGAGACAATAGGTAACTAAAAAAGAACAAAACAAAAAACTAAACACATAGCCTAGCCCAACGGACACCAATAGTGTCACTATACAGCTCTTCCCTACAACCAAGAGGAGGAACATCAAAAACTTGCACTACCCAGGAGAAGCCATATGAGTAAGAGGCAAGAAAGTCTGCCACTCTATTCCCTTCGCGATAGATGTGAGACATACGGACACACCAACAACGATGTAACATGTTTCTAATACGCCACACCAAGTTTGCTGCATGATGATCAAGATGACACCCATTCATTATAATCTACTGGGCTGATAGGGAATCTCCTGCCAACCACACTTGTCTAAATCCTTTATCCCAAGCCAACTGCAAACCCACCAAACAGGCCCACAGTTCAGCATGCGAGACAGTACCCGATCCTAAGTTTTTAAAGAAACCGAAAATCAAGCTCCTCACGTATGACACCACCACACCCGGACCTGTTACCAGTTTTGGCCCCATCAACATTTAGCTTGACCCAGTCCACAGGGGGACAAGACCAAGCAATCATCCTCTCCACTCGATCTCTTGGCTTTACTGCTTGGTCATTTATTGTCTGTTTGGAAACCTCCTTTAATAAGGAGAGGTTTATGGACCATGTGGATTTTTTTTTTATTTTTGGTTTCCCATGGGGTCCCCACCCATTTGGATGTTTGAATGAGATTAACCCCTTTTTGATGTAGAGAGTGAAAGTTTGTACGGGATCAATATAGAGTGATTGATGCGGTATTTATGGGGAATTTGTTATAAATAGAAGGGAATGGGAGATTATTAAACATACTTAGTATCATTAAGCATATCTAGTCTACTTAATGACATCTCATTGTCTCCTATTTATATAATAGATCTCCCATAAATATAGAATCAATCACCTATAATAATTGACCCATAATTAGTTCTCATAATTAATTGCGATGTTATCTCATACACCTCTTGTTGCACTAAATGGGGTTTTGTAACAATATTTCCCCTTGAAAGATTCACCTTGGTGAGGGCAACAAGTGATAGTCTTTTCCTCGAGATCCCATTGCATGAACTATAAGGGTTATGATTTCTCCTGGGACCCATTTCCTTTCTTGTTTTCCCGCACTTGAAGAGCATTCAATGCATTAATCTCCGAGACATTGAAGTAATCTTTTCATATCCAAAAAAGAAATAATTTGTAGATCGAAGTAAAGAGCATTGTACGCACCCATATGTCGATTCCATAAATACAAAATCAATCACCTATAATAATTAATATTCATAATTAGTGCCAAACTACCCTAGGTTACATTACATGAATTGTAAGGACAAAATGATATGTGAAGCATTATGATTTCCCCCAGGGATCCCATCGCCCTTTTGTATTAGTGTTGTCTTCACTTTCTCACACTTGAAGAGCATTCAATGCACTGGTCTCTGAGCCATATCGAAGTAACCTTTCCATATCCATCAAAGAAATGGATTGTTGGTCAAAGCAAAGAGCATTGAACGCACCCATAAATGAATTCCATAAATATAGAACCAATCACCTATAATAACTGATACCCATCATTAGTACCGAATTACTTGATACGAATAATAATAGGGATGTTATCCCCTGTAACTCTCGCTACACTAAAGGAGGTTTCATAAAAATACCCCCCTCCACAAAGATTCACTTTGACGAGGGCAATTAGTGATAGTTTTTTCTTCCCCCGGGGATTCGATCGCCCTTATGTATTTGTTTCGTCTTCAATTTCCCACACTTGAAGAGCATTCAACGCACTGATCTCTGAGCTATATCAAAGTAACATTTCCATATCCATCAAAGAAATGGATTGTTGATTGAAGTAAAGAACATTGAACATACCCACAAATCGATTTCATAAATACAAAATCAATAACCTATAATAATTGATACCCGTAACTAGTATCAAATTACCCTAATGACTGATACCAATAGTTAATAGGGATGTTCTCCTTTACAACTCTCTCTATGCCAAAGGATGTTTCCTAAAAATACCTGCCCTAAAGATCCACCTTGATGAGGGCAACTAGTGATAGTTTTTTCCTTGGGGTCCCATTGGCTAACTAATGCGAGAACTATTATGATTTTTCTCGAGGATCCCATTGCTCTTTTTATTCTTTTTCGATTGAATCCTATCTATTGGTATCGAAGCACTCAATCTAGGTGTTGTGGTATTAAAAGATGATTCCAAAATTTAAAGGAAAAGAAGCATATTTGTTGTTGAATAATGTGGAGTACCATTTTAGAACAAAAGGAACACAAAAAGTCAAGTTTTCAGAAGCGACAAGGGCAATGAAAGGACGTGCTCAAAGTTGTGGTACCATCTTTGAAGTCATCTCTATCAAGTGCTTCTATTAGGCTGTGCTGAAACATTTTGAACTAGAGTTCGATATAGATTTATTCCTTCAGAGGTGCTAAAATTTCTAAGAGAATTGATACAAGCATCAAGAGTCTCTACTTTTTACCAGCGGCAACTCAAGACCTTACGATGATGGAAAGCATACAATTAGCCTTAGAGAATGTTGCAAATGCACTTCAACAATCCATTTCTTTGATTGATATGGAAAGGTTACTTTGATCTACAATCCATTTCTTTCATGAATATGAAAAGGTTACTCGAATTGGCTCGTAGGTAAGTGTGTTCAATGCTCTTTTCTTCAATCCACAATCTATTTCTTTGATGGATATGGAGAGGTTACTTTGATATGGCTTGATCAGTGCATTTAGTGCTCTTCAAGTGTGGGAAAGTGAAGACAACGCCAATACATAAGAGCAAAGGATCCCCGGGGGAAAATCATATTGTTTCACGCATCAGCTAGCCCTTACAGTTCCAGCAATGGTGCCCAAAGCGAAAGATGGTCACTAGTTGCCCTCACCAACATGAATCTTTTATGGTGAGTGTTTTTAGGAAACCTCCTTTAATGTGAGAGGTGTAAGGTATAACATCCCAATTAATTACGAGTATCAATCATTAGTGTAATTTGATACTAATTATGGATATCAATTATCATCGGTGATTGATTCTGTATTTATGAAATTGATTTATGGGCGCGTTCAATGCTTTTTACTTTGATCTACTATTCATTTCTTTGATGGATGTGGAAAGGTTATTTCGATATGGCTCAAAGATCAGTGCGTTTAATGCTCTTCAAGCGTGGGAAAGTGAAAATGACACTAATACAAAAGAGTAATGGGATCTCCGGGGAAAATCATAATGTTTCACGCATTAGTTAGCCCTTACAGTTCATGCAATATGACACCGAGGGAAAAACTATCACTAGTTGCCCTCATCAAGGAGAATCTTTAGGGGGGGGGGGGGTATTTTTAGGAAACTTCTATTAGTGTAGCGAGAGTTGTAGGAGAGAACATCCCCATTAATTATTAGTGTCAATCATTAGGGTAATTTGGTACTAATTATAGGTATTAATTATTATAGGTTATTGATTATGTATTTATGAAATTGATTTATGGACGTGTTCAATGTTCTTTACTTCGAGCTATTATTCATTTCTTTGATGGACATGGAATGATTATTTCGATATGGCTCAAAGATGAATGCATTGAATGCTCTTCTAGTATGGGAAAGTGAAGATGACAAATGAAAAGAAAATAGAATATTTTATTATTGATGGAGACACAATGTTCTAGGACTTTCTAGAGACACAGGTTAAACAGTCAAGCTAGATAACAAATCAGATAGAAAATTCCCTCTACTTCTCTCGCCCTTTCTGATGTCTGCACTTGTAGGTTCAGAAATACATACACAGACTCAATGTGATATGTTCTTATTTTATACGTGTGCATGTATGTTTCTGAGATCATGTATGCTGTATGCATGGTTTTTATCTTTTTTATTTTATTCATCTCTTACTCTAATGCTCCAATGATTGGTTGATTTACTTATCCACGTGTACTACAATTTGTCCCTTCTTTCCTTAATTTCTTGTGTAGATGAGCCGGGTAAACAGGTTAAAAGTGCAATCAGGATTAAAAACACCAGCAAATCACATGTAGCTTTCAAGGTATAGTGAAACATGTAAACCTGTTTCTTTATTCCCGTTTTTAAATTTTTCTTTTCCTCATTTGCCCTTTTTGTTGTTGAGGTACTTTGATTAAGTCGTGAACTCAACTGTCTATTTTTGCTGTTAATATGTCACAGTTTTGCAGGAGAATAATTCATTTATTGTTTTATAAATTAATGAGTTCTTCTATGATTCTAAAACAGTACTATAATTTCACTATCTATTCTGATAAGATTTCTTTGTTTTTCACTTAATATGTATATTTAGTTTCAAACAACTGCTCCCAAAAGCTGTTTCATGCGTCCTCCTGGGGCTATCCTTGCTCCCGGTGAGAGTATCATAGCAACAGGTAACCAATATTTCATTTCTCTGTATGTTCCTTTGTGTGTAATAAAATAAAAGATAATCATAAATACAAGGTCTAGTTATCTCACTAATTTATATTTTGTTTGCTAGTGTTCAAGTTTGTAGAGCAACCAGAAAATAATGAAAAGCCTGAAAAAACTGGACTCAAATTTAAAATCATGAGCTTGAAGGTCAAAGGATCAATTGATTATGTCCCTGAGCTGGTTAGTTAATTTTATTTTGGCTACAAACTTACAATTGTCATGAAATAAGATGTTGCTGTTGGTTTTTCTCTTATACTATAGCTGTCTGTCTCATGGGCATCTAGCAATCTTGCGACTGTATATCTTCTTAGATTACCTGTTACACACACATTATTTATTCTACTGCAATAAATATTTTGTTTCTTGGGTTTGGTTATAATTAATTGATAGAAAAGGATCGTGTGTTGTTATTTTGGTTTTAATAAATTACTCTATGCATGTAGATTTCATTTTTTTAACCGTTGTAAACTTTATAGCCTTTTAGTTAATGGACATAGCAGGAGAACTGGAGCTTTTATTATGATTAATAATGAGAAGGTTCACTTTCTTTTTGAGGGTTCATTCTCTGTCTCTCACATCACAAAAATGTGTGCACAATCAAATTTAAAGTTCTTCTGTTGTATATGCTTGGATTTTACTTTTCATTTCAGCCACTCTAGTGTCATTCTCTGCTTGACATGAAGATACTTTCCACGTTGTGGGGTCATATTTAGAATTGTTTTTAAACACAAATATTTTTTTCTCTCTCGAAACAGTTTGATGAGCAGAAGGACCAAGTAGCAGTGGAGCAGATTTTGCGAGTTATTTTTCTAGATCCAGAGCGTCCTAGTCCCGTGAGTACTGAAATTTTCAGTGTACATTTGTACATTCGAACCAATCTATGCTTATCACACATTTCATTTTCCCTTTCTCTTCTCTCTTTCTGCACGTATTCATTTATATATCTGTTGCTTTGCTGTGGTTGCGACATTCAGTATAAGCTATTTTGATTGATGTTTATAAGATGTCTGTGTATAATACCATAACCGATTGCATACGACTTATGAGGGTCTATTTTTTCTCATAAGGCTTTGGAAAAACTGAAGCGACAGCTGGCTGATGCTGATGCTGCCCTTGAGGCACGTAAGAAACCTGCAGAAGATGCAGGTCCTAAAATTATTGGGGAAGGGCTTGTCATAGATGAATGGGTCAGTATGTTTACTTAACTTTTGAATAAAAATTTTCCTTGCAATATGTTGTTCCTTTTGACAAAATGATTAATCTATATATAATATCTCTGATTATTCTTTTCAGAAAGAGAGGAGGGAAAGATACCTCGCAAAGCAGCAGGGCGAAGTGGTAGTAGACTCTGTATAGGGTGTTGGTCTGGAATATCTATAATTGAATAGGATGTTTCATTGCAGCCAAGGAAGATGTTATCTTCCGAGAAACAATTAAAAAAATACAGTGACTTTTTCTTAGAAAAATTTCAGGTGAATGGCAAATGTACTTTGGAGAAAACTATGCGTGGGTGTGGTGATCATCCTCTATGTAGATAAATGTCGTTTTTTTTTGTTTTTTTCAGGATTTTTGTTTTGGGAATAATCTTTTAATGGATTGATGTGAAGTAGTGCAATCAAGTTTTCATATGATCAATGTGTCAATATGTTATGCTATGAGATTCTCGACCAAAAAGATACAAAGATTTTGATTTAAAAATAGTAAGTTTGGTATTGCCATAAACTTGGGAATACAAATTTTTAGTAGTATGTTTATGTAGAATTTATCCTTTGTACCATAATGTGATTTTTTTAATTTCTTGTGGTTTCAAGTCATCCTTCATTTCCCGTCAGTTTTCCTGTTCTGAAAGCATGGGGGCAAGGAAGCAGCTCAACAGAGATCCATTGTTGTCCGTGGATAATTTTTCGTATTTGTTTCTTATATGCATGACTCTTTTTTTAATATATATATATATATATGAAAAAAATATTTCTCCGGCAATTTGAGATAAGTTTATCTCTGGCCACCCCAAAACGACGTTGTTTTATTTATTTATTTCCTTATATTAATTGATTCACCTTTAAATGGTTATGATTTTCTTTTTCTCTCTCTTCTTTTATCATCATTAATCCATCTTTATACGGTTATGATTTAGTGGCCGAAGATAAAATTATTTCAAACAGTTTGAGAAACGATAAGTCTATATATATATATTATATATATATATATATATATATATATATATATAGAGAGAGAGAGAGAGAGAGAGAGAGAGATATCAGATATTGTGACACACAAATAATGTTACGCACAATGTTACGACCACATCTTAACCGTTGATTTCCGCCAATCAACGGTTATCATTTTTCAAATCAAACTTATTAATTAATTATTAATTCGCAATAAATGATAACCGTTGATTGACGGAAATCAACGGTTAAGATGTAGTCGTAACATTGTGCGTAACATTATTTGTATGTCACAATATCCTATCCCATATAAATATTAAAAAAGGTCACTTTCGAAGTTTTAGGTTATTTTAAATTATTCGTAAATTTAAAAAACTAAAAATTATTTTTTAAAAAAATTATTCTTGTTTCTGAGCATATCTATTCAGTTGAATATGAGAGCATTAAAGAAAATAAACAATAATAAAATTAAATGAATTTATACTTTTAAAAATTTCAGAGAATTTAATTATTTTTTAATTTTTAAAGTACAAATTATTTTGAAATGAAGATATATCTCTTTTTTCAATAATAGTTACGCGAATAATTATCTTTCTTTACTCGCACGGCACGAACACTTTTAAATGGGCTTAATCCCTAGATGTAAAATAAAAGAAATATGTTGCTACTTGCTAGTCAGTGTGCAGTGGTGGGTGACATGTATGGGAGATCCATGTAAATGTCTTGTCCTTTAAAAGGCCCAAACCAAAGGTTTAATGAAGTAGGTCCCTAAAAGGCCCACCATGTAAATGTAATGTTTTAATGTAGTAGGTCCCTAAAAGGCCCAAACCAAAGGTTTCAACAGAGACTACGATTAAAACATTATATTAATAAAAAATAATTTGAAAATTTAATAAATCTATATAGAACTAAAAAAATTATTATAAATTTTTCTTTTGCGAGCACAAATTGATTATTTTTTGTATTTTAGATATTATTTTTTTAATAGAATGAAATATTTTAAATATTTTGAAGAAGTTCCAGGATCAATTATAATACCTAAACGGCTAAACCCAACTAACAGCTACTGGAAAAAAACCATGATAACTTTTTTTACTTAATTATGATGTAATTTATAATAGAAAGTGCTAACAATAAATTCTTTTATTATTGAGTGAATTTTCATGTTAACTCTACTAATGAAATCAAATTATTTAGTAGGATTTACATGAAAATTCATCTTATAATAGAGGTATAAAAAAAATTACTAGCATTCCTTTTTGTAATAATATTTTTGGAAAACACGTTTTTAATAAGTTTTAAAATAAGTTCAACATTTGCCACGAATTTTTCAACTGAAAATATGAAATTTTTTATTAAAATTTCCGTTATTATTCCCGTACATAATATTAACATCAATTCCATTATCAATTTTTGTGATGAAATGTTTGCCGGAGATTAAAGGTTTATGTCGTTTTTCCAATATATGTCACATTTAGTCTCAATTACATATAATAAAAAAGAATAATGTTTTTCATGTTGTAGAAAATAAATTTTATCGGATACCTGAAAAAAAAAAATTTATTTTCTACATACATAAAAATGTGTGAAGTTCATATGGGGCTATGTGAAAAAAAAAAGAAAAAAAAAAGTGAGCTCCAAACATGTTTATATGTATTGGAGATAAAATTATTTCTGACTATAAAAAAAACATTAATCTCATAATAAAAGCTAGGAGAAAAATGCCTCAGAGTAATACAATTAGCACCAGCTAACAATATAACCAAATGTTCTCAATTGATTAATGCGAAAAGGTAAAACAACGGGCAAAGGGATCTACCACATACATAGTCAATGAACAAACACACAGACAAATCACAAAACTAAGATTAATTTTTTTCTTAAAATAAAAATCGCCTACAAAACAATGAAGTATATTATACGAGGTAACTATGCAGGCCTGAAATGTTGTCCTAGTCTTAGTAGAAGACCAAGAAATACTAAACAAATACGAATAAAAGGTAATAAATAGTGTCTACAATCCGTGATGGTTGGAAGAAAAAAGTTGATAAGAAGGTATTAATAGAATCTTTTGATCATTTTTTTACTATCTTGAAAAAATGTTTTATTATATAAAACTGATTTTGAATACAATTCAAACAAAACGTATCATTGTAAAATCGATTTTTAGTTATTATATTTATGTGTTAAACTAATTTTATCATAATATTAATCATACATAAAATCTTTATTAAATTATTTTTTTCACAGCTAATCTAAACACACTCTAGATAATATTAAGTATATCAAGTTCTTTTGTTTTTTGGTAATCAAGTATATCAGGTTCTTACTATTATAGTTTCTATAACTTAACTCGTTTTTTAACTATCAATCAGTTAAGCAATCTGACAAACTAGATTCACAATACAAAGCTTCGTGACAATTTCATTGCATTTATGAATATTCCTCTATGATTATTATCGTCCTAAATATTTAGATTCTTAGACATTATTGTCTTCTTAATTAATTGGAATAGACTTATTCTTCCTAAACTAAAAGAGGTATCCCAATTTCTAGCTTATTGTGTACATTTTTTCCCATAATTTATCAAATACAAGAGTTGAAGTTATATTCATTAATATTCTATCTAAATTTTCACTTGAATCGTTTAATTTTTTATTTTTATTTTTTGTAAATTTTATACAATAAATTTTGTTTTGAAACTATTTGATATTCATTAAAGTCGTGTAAAGAAACAAGGGAGACATGCTATTCCGCATGTAACTAAAGTTGCAGGACTCTTTCACCCATTAGGGGTTTTAATTTCTTTAATTTATCAATTTGGTATTGGTATTTACGAACGAGGGTCACGCGATGGGAACCCAGCGTCACTGAGTGCCGCTATCATCCCCTCTCGTCACTCTCACTTTTTTTATTTTTTTTTTAGTTTTTTCTATTAAGTGCCGCCCCCCCTCCCCTGGGGCACTCACAGAATTGTGCCAAGTGGTACAATCGGGTTACTCCTATTACCGTAAAACTTCGGAAGGCCATAACTTTTGACTCGGGTATCCAAATCAGATGATTTTTTTTTATTTCACATAACTTTTCGAGATCTACGCAATGACATCTCATTTGACATATTTTATTTTCCATTAATATAGTTCAAATGTGCAACACTAATTACACTTTTTTACAGATTTGAATTATGTTTGTGAGAGATAAAATATGTCAAATGAGATGTCATTGCGTAGATCTCGGAAAGTTATGTGAAATAAAAAAAAAAACATCTGATTTGGATACCCGAGTCAAAAGTTATGGCTTTCTGAAGTTTTACAGTAATAGGAGTAACCAGATTGTGCCACTTGGCACAATTCTGTGAGTGCCACAGGGGAGGGGGGGCGACACTCAATAGAAAAAAGTAAAAAAAATAAAAAAAAGTGAGAGTGACGCGAGGGGATGGTAGCGGCACTCAGTGACGCTGGGTCCCCCTCGCGTCACTAAATGACCCCAATTCGTAAATACCTTCGACCAAATACCAAATTCATAAATTAACATCACAAAAAAACCCCATCGGTCAAAGAGCCAAAGTTGTAGGAGGGGTTTCTTGAATTTTATCTTTTTGTTTAAAAAAAAAAAAAGTTGTAGGAGGGCCCCCAAAAAGATGGCATATGATACCTTATATAAGAAGGGCGAAAAGAGAGATAATGAGTTATCAATAAAGAAGAAATGAACTCCATTTCTTAAATTCTATCTTATCCAAAAACATATCCTTAGAAATGTTATGGTTGAGGAAAAATAGGAATAAAATAAAGCCCCAAAATAAATGGAAAAGTGTCATGCTTTCTAGTTTGCTTCAGTGCAAAGACCGTGACTGAATTGACTGATACCTCTCCTTTTTGGCACCCAAGATTTTGTTCTTTCTTATGAGTTGTGAATCATGATATCAGACATGTTGCATCATTGGTTCATGTCATAGTCACGTTTGTCCACCGAAAGTTCTTACACTCTCATGATTTCATAAATGAGAAAAGGAAAAAGAAAAGGTTACTCAACAATCATGTGAAAGTTTGATTCTTCTCACCCACTAGTACTTGCACTCAAGTTGCCCATGTAATGGGGGAAAAAATTGGGTTCGAAATATGTGTTAGAAGTTAATGGGTTTTAGAAGATAAAATGGCTTCAAAATTTTGAACAATGTAGACTATTTTGACGCCAAAAGTTGGCCTATTTTCTATCTTACATCGCATTATTACATTAGGGAAAATTTGAAGAAAGAAACAAAAAAAAGTAAGAATTTTTTTATAATATTCTGTTCATTTCTGGTTGGCTTACACTTTTTATAACTGCAATTCCAATATCTATCCCAGAAATATGATTGAATCAGCAAGCAATAAGTTTGTCGGAAGATAGTGGATCCATAAGCACCTTCAGCTCCAAACACCTATCCCATCATTTGTGCAATGAACATAGAAAGTTTACTTTCAAATTATTAGTTTGTTGAACTGCTCTGAATTTAAGGCTCTTTGGAATTATGGGGTTTCAAATTGACAGAAAAACAATATCTAACAATATTAATCAATGTGTGTGACAGTAGGAAGGTATCGAAAATTTGTAAAAGCTTATTATATTCATCTGTGATACCTATCAAGCAAATATCTTGAAACTTATCCTTAAAAGTACCGAACACATGTATCTTATTCCGTTTCTTCGTAATTGAGATGGTTGGATCCAAGAGCGCTTTTGTGATATAATTTTCTTACAGTTTAATTTTGAAATTATCCTTTTTTATTCATGATAAAATTTTAATTTTTTTTTATAATTTTTATTTTGTTCAAAAATCTTATCTAATTATAAAAAAAATAAACATTTTTTAATTTAAAAAAATTGGGCTCAGACAAATGGGCCTAATGAGCAATTTTTGTAATTCGGGTTTTATTTCTCTGCATATATAGCACATCTAGCTCCACCTAAAATCTGCAACGTACACAAGATATTTTTCCTTTAGAGAAACTTAAATTGATGTAAATTGGCCAACACAATTGTTCATGCCTTGGTCATGTGTCATATAATAAATATATTTGAAGGAGACAGATAACTTACGGTGTAGTTGTGTCGGAGTTTTTTATATTTATACCATCATCACACATGATTCTTTCTGATTCTATTCCCTATATAGATGGATTCTTTCTGATCATATTCCCTATATAGATGGAAACAGGCACTAAATTAATCTTATTAACTCCAACTCGGTCATTGATCCAATTGAAATATTGGGTCAGTGAGTTAGTGATTCAACCAACCAGTGAGTTACTAGTTCAATTGCATGACTTAGTAAGTATATCAAAATCTATAATTTATATTAAAAAATTATTAACATACTTAAATATGTGTAAAAAAATAATATCGATTCCAAATATTTTTATATGAAAAATAATAAATCACGTATCATTATCCAACAAAGGATCAAACAAACATATAATGCTTGTGATACTGGTACTTCAGGTTCAGTAGACGATATTTTTAACTATAAATAAATCAAAATTCCTCGTATAATGCATAACTAAGATAATCTCAGTGTTGTAGATACATAACATATGTAAGTCAATAAGCAACAAATCACTTAAATATTTCAAAAGAAAATAAACTATTTGTGAATTTAAAAAAATATATTCTGTATGAATTTTTTTTTTGGAAATAATTTTTTTTTATGAATCGAATTAGGTTACCAGTTGAACTGACTGGGTCATCGAATTTTTCAAAAATCCATTGGATCGCAGTGATTCTAGTACTTGACCGATCTAACATAAAAAACCAAACTGGTCAAACAATCGGTCTCGGATCAATCTGGGCCAATCCAATTTTTTCAACTTTGCACCAAACATTACTTTTCAGGGTTAATGATGAACCAAATACCACATCTATGTTGCTGACTTATACCTTGTTGGGCAATGGAATGAGGGAGCCCAAAACCCTTTGCAAATGGTACATCCACTAATGGGCCAAATGACAAACCATAATAAGTGGGCCGACACCACATCTTAACCCAAAACCTTAAGGCTGCAGGTTTATGGGTCTTTCTGCACTTATATACTCTTCACTTAGCTCATTACCAACCAATGTGGCACTCATCACACTTGAATATCTCAACAATCTCCCCCTCAAGTGTGAAACCCACCATTGGTATGCTCTCCCTCAACCGAGTACCCGAAGTGCAAAGTACTCGACCCGCCTCCTAGCCAATCACTAGGCTAGCTCGAGCCCAATCCGGCTCTGATACCACTGTTGGGCAATGGAATGAGGGAGCCCAAAACCCTTTGCAAAGGGTACATCCACTAATGGGCCAAATGACAAACCATAATAAGTGGGCCGACACCACATCTTAACCCAAAACCTTAAGGCTGCAGGTTTATGGGTCTTTCTGCACTTATATACTCTTCACTTAGCTCATTACCAACCAATGTGGCACTCATCACACTTGAATATCTCAACAACAATTGCATCAATTTCAGCATCCATTGCTTTTCGCCATTTTTCTTCTTTGACAGCACTCTCAAAAGTCACGGGATCACATTCTGAAAACAAAGCAAAGTGAGTAATTGGATCTTCAATTCCAGTTACCTCATAATCTTCCATCCAAGTAGGCCTTCTTCTAACACGACGAAGAGATTGAGTTTCTTCTTCGTTAACTCCAACTACTGTTGGTGAGGATTGACTAGCTGAAGAAGTTGCAATGGACGAATTTTCAGGCATACTAGATGCTGAAATTTGCTCTTGTTCAGAATCAATATCACAAAGAACTTCGGTAGGCTGCTGCATATTCCAATCCCAAGTGTTTTCTTCGTCAAAAACAACATCCCTGCTAACCACAATTTTTTTCGTCAGTGGATTAAATAATTTATATGCTTTAGATGTATCACTTACACCTAGAAAGACACATTTTTCAGCCTTGTCATCAAGTTTTTTTCTTTTCTGTTCCGGGACATGAGCATATGCAATGCATCCAAAAATTCTAAAGTGATCCACATTTGGTTTTCTCCCACTCCAAGCCTCTTCTGGCGTCATATTTCGAACTGCAAAGGTTGGACTTCTGTTTAAGACATGAATGCACCAGTTTACTGCTTCTGGCCAAAACGTCTTTGGAACTCTTCCTCTTACCAACAAGCTTCTAACCATGTTGAGGATGGTTCTATTCTTCCTCTCTGATACACCATTTTGTTGTGGTGTATACGCAGTTGTAAGCTCTTTTCGGATGCCATGTTCTTCACAAAAAGCTTCAAATTCTTTTGAGCAATATTCACCACCACGATCTGTGCGAAGTGTCTGAATCATCCTTCCTGTCTCATTCTCCACACGAGCTTTGAAATTTTTAAATGTAGAGAAAGCTTCTGACTTTTCCTGTAAAAAATAAACCCACGTTTTTCTAGAAAAATCATCAATGAAGGTAATTAAATATTTTTTACCTCCATTAGAAATTGGATTTATTGGACCACAAATGTCTGAATGCACCAATTGCAAAATTCCCTTTGCTCTCCATAAGTTCCCTTTTGCAAATTCAGAACGATGTTGTTTGCTAACAACACATTCTTCACATACTAACATCAACCATTTTTTGCTGATGATGCCTAGGCAAGGCTTTTGATTTCAGAGGAAGCCAATTTAATGTCTCTACTATACAGCTAGGTTAGAATGCAACCCACGAAGCAACCTAATAAACATAAATTTTTGTACCAATTTATAACCGACTGCCAGATGATACACAAAAGCAATATTATGTTCATTTCTGGTTGGCTTACACTTTTTGTAACTGCAATTCCAATATTTATCCCAGAAATAGTGGATCCCTAGGCACCTTCGGCTCCAAACACCTATCATATCATTTGTGCAATGAACATAGAAAGTTTACTTTCAAATTAGTAGTTTGTTGAACTGCTCTGAATTTAAGGCTCTTTGGACTGGGGTTTTAAATTGACAGAAAAACAATATCTAACAATATTAATCAATGTCTGTGACAGTAGGAAGGTATCGAAAATTTGTAAAAACTTATCATGTTCATTTGTGATGCCTATCAAGCAAATACCTTGAAACTTATCCTCTCTCTTTTTTTGGGGTAAACACCTTTGCAACTTATCCTTAAAAGAACCGAACACATGTATCTTATTCCGTTTCTTCTTAATTGAGATGGTTGGATCTAAGAGCGCTTTTGTGATATAATTTTCTTTCAGATTATTTTCGAAATTATCCTTTTTAATTTATGAGAAATTTGTAGTTCAATTTATATTTTGTTCAAAAAGCCTATCTAATTATAAAAAATGTAAACATTTTTTTAATTTAAAAAATGGGGCTCAGACAAATGGGCCTAATAATCTATTCCACATACCGAGCAATTTTTGTAATTCGGGTTTTATTTCTCTGTATATATTATACAGCACAGCAGCTCCACCAATTATGTAATATCAGCAAGGTACACAAGATATTTTCCCTTTATTAGAGAAACTTAAATTGATGTAAATTGGCCAACACAATTGTTCATGCTTTGATCCTGTGTCATATAATAAATATATTTGAAGGAGACAGATAATTTATGGTGTAGCTGTGTCGGAGCTGTTTATATTTATGGAAACCATAATTTTATGTTAAATGAAAAAAAACTATTTTATGTTATTTATTATAACTATATACTTTGTTAAATACATAGTTATAATATTAAATTTTTTTTTTTATCTTTTCAAAAATTTTCGACTGATGTAAAGAGAAAAAAATTAATATTATAATTATATACTCCTAAAATTATATAATCATAATCAAATGACATAAAATAACTTTTTTTTTATCATCATTTAATACTATAATTATATACTCTTCGGATTATATAATCATAAATAAATGTGATAAAATAATTTTTTTTTTTATCATCATGAAAATAAAAGGGTCCCTATATTTATACCATCACGCGTGATTCTTTGTGATCCCTATTCCCTGTATCGATGGAAACAGGCACCGAACATTACTTTTCAGGGTTAATGATGAGCCAAATAGCACATCCGTGTTGCTGACTTATAACTAAACTATTAGGCCATTAATGAAACAACAATACAACAATTAACCATTTTTTTGCCGATTATGCCTTGGCAAGGGTTTTAAATACAGAGGAAGCCAATTTAATGTCTCTACTAAACAGCTAGGTTAGAATGTAACCCAGGAAGCAACCTGATAAACTTAAATTTTTGTTCTCATTTTATGGAAATGAAAGCAACAAATTTCAAATGCGCATAATAATTTGTGCAATTGGATTAATATAGAAAAGTATCCTGTAAACATTGTTCACCGAAACCAGGGGACCCTAGATAAAAACAACCCTTCAATTTTTAAGGACAATTCAATACATTGAAACTCACATTGACATTAGAAGTATGTTTTACCAACAACAAAAGAGAGAGGGGGAAACTAGTCACTGAGGAAAAGAAAATACAACAAGGGCTAATTACACATTCTTGATAGTTCTCTTATCCATCGCAACACCATTGCCAAAATCGTCATGCTCAACGAATTTGGACCAGTATGGGTGTGACCTCCAAACCTTGCCCATCTCTTCAATTGGGATGCCCTTAGTTTCAGGCAGCATGAAGTACACAAAGAATGTCATCACCACCACAAAGAAGCCAAAGAAGATGAACAAGCCAAACTTCATGTGGCAAAGCATGGACAAGAAAACTTGAGCAACAACGAACGTGAAGAACATGTTCACCGACACATTGATACTTTGAGCTGCCGATCGAATCTCCAATGGAAAGATCTCACTAGGCACCAACCAACCAAGGGGACCCCATGACCAAGCAAACCCTGCTACATAAATGCAAATGAACAGCACCACAACTATGGCATACCACTTTGGCAAATCACCAGGGTTTCCATCAATTCCAAACTTTGCTCCAATAGCAGCTGCAACTATAGCCTGTTCACATAAATCAAATATTTGATTAACAAATAAAATGGACATAAGAATCCTATAGCTCACTATATATTTAACACTTTCTTTGAGCTTATAATCATTTCATAAGCAATAAGCTATCTCAAATTAATGTACACACTAAATTAAAAAATACACGTGTCAATTAATCACTCAACCACTTCCCATTAAATCCTGATTAATGAGAGTGGAGTGAGGACAAGAACAAATCCGTGACCTTTCAGTTATAAAGAAGTAGCTTACCACTCGCTCTTATACATGTCAATTGATATAATAAAATAGTACATTGAAGATTAAGAAAAAGGGTTACCTGGCATATCATCATCTGAACTCCACCCTCAAGGAAAAGGGCTCTCCTACCCCACTTATCAACTCCATAAATTGAGACTGTAGTAGCAACAACATTAACAATGCCAGTGATCACAGCAGACATTAGGGAAGCATTACTCTTAAACCCAATGGAATTAAACAACACAGGTGCATAAAACATTATGACATTGATGCCGGTTAATTGCTGGAAGAATGGAATCAAGATGGCCATAGTGAGGTGTGGCCTATACTTCCTCTGTAACAAGTTTCTCCAAGGGTGTTCAACTTGCATGGAAGCTTCACTAGCTGCTACAAGGTCATTGAACTCTTCATCAACATCATCCACACCTCGAACTCTTTGAAGATGAGCCCTGGCTGCATCGCGATCTCCACGTTCAATCATGGAATTTGGGGTGTCAGGAAGGACGAGTGATCCAACAGTAATTATAAGTGCAGGTACCATAGCACCACCCAAACTCAACCTCCATCCCCACCCTCCTTTGATTTTGGCAAAAAAGTAGTTCAACACATTGGCCACTAGAATGCCAATTGTTATTGACAATTGGAAACCAATATTCAGAGCTCCTCTGTATTTGTAAGGAGCCATCTCAGAGAGGTAGAGTGGCACAGACTGTGAGAAATTAAAAAAATATATAATTAACAACATTGATGTAGAATCAATTTATGAATATCTAGTTCCCAAGTTATTACGGAATATATATATTTTAAAAAAAAATGTCGTAATATAGGACTATGGGTTCTTATGTACTTGTTACGTTTTTTTTTTTTTTTTTTGGTGGGGGGAATTCATTTTGTTTTTTATTTTATAAATTCGAGTTTTGAATTCAAGTCCGTGGAAAATGATGTAAGCGGAGGTGGAAATGCGATGCGCGGAAGTCACACGCAATGAAAAACGGGGCACAACCGCACAATAATTGCGCCACTAGGGATAAAATATTTACGGTACACTATCACTGACTCAGTGAAACGGTCAAATTAAAATGGAATATTTTTTTTGTGATGTATATATAGAAAAAAATTTGATTTAAATGTAATTTTTTAATGGAAATAACGGGTACATCATATATATCAAAAATACTCTCCCACCTTGCAGTTAGAGAAGTCAGAATTAGCTGAGATATCAAACAATAAAGTCGAGAAATCAAAAGCCGTGACTTTTGAGCTGAAGGATAAAATTATAAACATATGAATGAATGCCTTAAAATTGTGTAAATGCATATTTACTATGGAAAATATGAATGTCCTGTTATATGACAGTATCATTTCATAGACATATTTTTTTGTGTCATAAATATTTACCGTTTACTATGTCAGTAACATTATACGAAAGACCAACTCTTCTGTCAGATTATATAAAACATAAAAAAAAAAAAAAAAAAAAAAAATCATTTTATATTAGAATCACTATAACTCATAATTTATAGACAGATCTGGGGAAAGAGTTCAGTTTCAAAGAATAGTACAATAGTTCAAAACAATCGTATTAAACGACAACACATCCTTATTATTCTATTACTTCAAAAAAAAAAAAAAAAAAAACTCATGATTAAGTTTTATGTCTGAAATTGAAACATCAGAGATTTTGGACACTACACAGTCAGAGAATATCGGAGACATACCCCATCGAACAAAACCCAAAAAAAAAAAAAACAGAGTAGGAGATTGAAGAATGAGACAGATACCTGATTGGCGAACCCGATACCAAACCCGAGCAAGATCCGACCCACGATCAACATCCAAACGCGTTGGGCGAAGCCATTAATGAGGGCACCGACAAGGAAGAGCAAACCACCGAAAAGCATGGAAAGTTTCCGGCCAAACCTACGCGTGATGGTGGAAGCAACCAGCGACGACAACAGCGCCGCCAGGTACAGCGACGACGTGAACATCGTCAGTGTTTGGCTGTCGTACTGACAATACTCGTTTGTCGATTTGTCGAGGTTTTTTTTCCGGTACACCGACGGGAAGAACTTTAACAAAAACGGATCCATAGACGTTACCCCACCTAACCGAAACCCATTAAAAAAATAAAAACGTTACCTTCACAGTTCATAACATAAACATGTAATAACCAAATCACACATAAAAATTAATGTTTTCTCATAAAACAAACAGCTAGAATAAATATACATGGGTATATATATATATATGTGTGTGTACAATATATATAAATATATATACCAGAAATCCCAATATCGTAGCCGAAGATCAATCCACCCATGGCTGCAACTATACATGTTATGGTGACAAAAGGAGTGAGGTTTCCGGGGTACTCTTTGCCCCCTTCTCCGGAGCTTATTCCTCCGACGGCAGGCATTTTTTCTCTCTGTTTTTCTTACCTTAGTATCAGAGAAAATGATTCAGAGAAAGTGAAAAGGAGAAAGAATAAAAGGAACAGAATGAAGAAAAACCAAGATGGAGCTTTTAGAAGAGCAGTGGCAAGTGTTTATATAGAAAGATTGTCGCCGATTTATTTAACTCTGATCAAACTGTTGAGCTGTAAATAAATATAATATGCAAATTATAAAATATATGAAAATTAAAAGAAATCATTAAGTACAGTGTGAAGATGACAACTCAGCTTACCGAACTGTATAAAAAACATCACTTCTTCTTAGAAATATTATATTCTCTGGCAAAAATAATAAATAAAAACCTTAAAAGGAGTAAATGAAAAAAAAAAAAAATATATATATATATATATATATATATATATATATATATCATATTGGATTTGTAATTAAATTTATTATTATAATTATTCATTCAAAATTTACAATATTTCAATACAGTTTTTTTTTTATGGATTTAAAACTTAAATCCTGATATATACAGCCCAAGCCCAAGAGGTAATCCTTATAAATAAAAGGCTAAGATCCTAAGTACACATTTTGAACTCATTTACTACTTCTGTCAACACCTGTGCACACACCTACATATTGGCTATAAGCCTATTACTTGTGCGCAATAATTGAGATATTGGCTATAAGCCTATTACTTGTTCGCAGTGTTGGGATATTGACTATAAGCCAACCAGAATATATGTCTATAAGATATCTCTGAGTGCATACCCTACAGTATTATTCTACGGTTCTCTAAGACCGAACACTAACTAATACTTGAAGAAATTATTAACACCACAAATTCGTAACTTAATTTAAAAAATGATTTCTTTATATTATATAAAATTTCATTTTATGTACTTAAGAGTCTCAATTTTTAGGGTTCAGTTTTTTCTGCAACGAATGTAGACAACTTATCTGCATTGAGCTCAAAACGACATCATTTTGGAACGAAAATGAAGGTGTTTTTATAATTTTAATTTATTTCAGGATTATAATAGTTTTTATCATTACAATTTTTTACTTTTTTAACTCCAAAACGACGTTACTTTAGGAATGAATTGCGAAAACACTTTTTTTGCTATTTTTATTACCCAATTCTTTTCTGATATTAGATCAGATCTCTGCATTTTTATTTCTTGAGAATTTTGATATATTTTTTTGTTTTTGTTTTGGGTAAGCTGAGGGATAAAAACCCACGGCAAAATTTTGCTATATTTAACATCAAAGAAACATAAAACGTTTTACATATTTTTTTATTTATTAAATGATTAATTAAAAGGGTTGACTATAAAAATTTAGGATTAGTTTTGGTCATATTTAAATGTAGGGAAAAATGTTTATCTTTTTAAATGACACAACTTATATCCTTTCACTCTCACAAAGAGGTGAGACCTACACTTTTATTTTTTTTGACAAGTCATTCTCCTCCTTTATCTATATATTTTTTTCTCTTAAAATAATACAATTTTACGTCCTTTAAAATGACACACATTTTAACCCTGAATGTATGAATAATTTTTGCACTCTGCCTCTCTGGTTCTATCTGTCTCTTTTGTGGTCAAGTGTCCTGCAATAAAGCCCGCAATGTTAATAGGGATTGGACGGTGATGACACGAAACGTTTTAAAGTCCTTTTCAAGATTTCTCTTCCCTCAATTCAATCCAAATTGGTTTTCATTTTTGTAAGGCATTACTGAAATACAGTTGATGGGTTTCACACGTAGGATACTACTCAGATTTTAAGAGGATTTAAATTGGATTGCGTGTGTATTAAATTGATTCTTTTTTATAGAGATTCTATTTATTACAAGGGTGTGGCTGCTGAGTCAGCCGTTATATTTGGAAGAAAAGTGGCATTTACACAATTAAGGTTTATCCAAAGTGGAATATAAGGAAAGACCTGGGGGTGGTAATGGATAATGTCGGATTAATTGAAGGGTAGATGGTGGTGGTGGATTATGTCGGTGTTTGTAGTTAAAAAGTAGTTGTGGAGAGGATTCGGATACGTGACTTGCAAGGCCTTTACAGCAAAGATAAAAGACCCTTCACCGTGTGGGAAAATCAGAATTTCTTATGCGGGATAACTAGAAAAAATTATCAAATGAAGTCAATTTTCTTTGAGGCATGGATATTGCTACCTACATATTCTTAGCCAAATCGACAAATTTTACACAAAATATTTGTTTTATTTATAAAATGATAGTGTTTACACATTTGTAAGAGTTTTAAACAAAAATCCCACTTAAAGTTAATTCTCACATGAATGAAATAACGATCACATATGTAACTAAATCTCCGGTATTTATTTTAAGATTGTGATAATTTAATACTTGTAATTACGAAATCAAATTCATTTAATTGATCTGCCGACGAGAAATAAGAAAGTCATTTAATATACCTAATCCAACCTTGTACATATACATTTCAATTTGTAACATGCATGAACTTTTGAATAAATCATAATTATTCAATACACTTCAACTAAGTAAACCATTTCAGTGCATAACTCACGAAGTTAGTCTTATTCATTTGACTTCATACTTTAATTAAAAATTTAGTTCATGATAATGAGGATTTGTAATTCAACTATGCCCATCCCCATATTCATCTCGCTTTCTAACATTCATCGTTATTTATTCATTCATATGATCACGCTTTTTCTCCGCATATAAACTGTAAAGTTATTAATAATAACCACGCAAAAAAGATGTGATTAATTATATTCACGCTTATAAAAATAAGGTTTAATTAATGATTTGATCTTTATATTTTAACTTAAGTTTTAATTTTTTTTTTTTTGATAACAACTTAAGTTTTAATTTAGTCCATATATATACAGTTTAAAATTATTTAAAGTCCTTATTTTAAAAAAAAAAATGGTTCTTGTTTGTTGCGTTTATTCTTTGTTTAAAGTGAAATTGCAGAAACATAACAAAGATCGTGTTGCATTATTTGAAAATTATAAGGACCATCTTACATTTTTTGAATATTTAGAGACCATTGTTCTATGGGATTTTGAACTATAAATAATTAAATTTGGAGTAAAACTATAAAGACATACTGAGTAATTTAACCTACAACTAATCACATGAAATCACTTAGTTGGTGATATTTATTGATACATATAATAATTGACATTAAATAACAGTGACAGTCTAATATTATATTTTTGAATTAAATAATTAATATTAGGAAAAGAAGACTAAGCCCCCTTAAATTTTGACTCGTTTTTAAATTGACTTAATTAATCGCTAAAGGTGGGTGCGGTAGCGTTATGGTGTGATGATTGGGTGCATTTACTACATCATAAATCAGGATTTAATATAATAAATTGTTCAATGATGTAAGTTTAATGAAAAAGGTGTTGCCACATTGACATCACCCTTAGTGAGTTAACAAACCTTTAACGAAGAATTTATTGAAATAATTACTCAATTTTAAGAACTAATTAAAATAACTTTAAAGATGATGATGCCAATTTATATTATAAGAATGAAACATTACATGTTAAAGTAAATCATAACTAGCATAAGGGTAAATGCCCGTTTGAATGAGCTTTTATTTTTTTTTAAATTGTTTTTTTTAAAATAAAAGTTTTTTTGACAATTTTTAGATGTTTGGATAACAACCTTTTAAAAAAGAAAAATTTAAAATAAAAGTTAAAATGTTGCTTTTTTTTATAGCCAGTAGTTAGTTGCTCTTAAAAAAAGTAGAAATTAAAAGATAATATATATTTTTTTTAGAAAAAAGATGATATAAATTTTTAAAATACAATTTTATCCTTTTTTTATCATACCTATTTTATCTCTCCTTATTTCACGATCATGCTATTTTATCTCTCATTTATTATAATTTTATATATAAATGTTTTTTTTTATTTTAACATCCAAACAATTTTTTATGTAAAAATAATTTTCAGATCATACATTCAAACATATAATAACTTTATCTTTAAAAAACAAATATTAAAAAAAAAAACAAAATCATTTTTTCAAAAGCTCATCCAAATGTACTAAAAGCCATAGAGGTATATGGGATAAGTGGCAGTTTGAGAGGGAAAATTGGGATAATGTTGGATACGGAGTACAAAAACCGCGGTTCAGCGGTTGGATGATGTATGCCATGTAACATGTTTCGTTTTTTTTTTTTTGGATAAATGTAACATGTTTCCTGAACTCGCGGAAAAGGACAACGAATACTGGAAATTTCTTATGTGTTCCTGGGGGCTTTTTTTAGCAGAATCATGCATATTGCATGCTAAGTGTTATGTGGGCTCCACTAAAGCACCTTTTAAGGGCTTGTGTTTTTACTTAATTTTTCTTCTTCTAGGAATACCAAAGAAGATTTTACTTTTTACCAAAAAAGAAGAAGAAGAAGATTTTACATATTTTCTATTCTCGTATTTTAATTTGTATAGATTAATTAAGCAGCGGATTGTAAAACTGATTTTCATTTTGCTTTTCAATTTGAGGAGCAAGCCAGTTCAACCGTTAAACAGACACTTGATCTTCTCTAGTGCATGATGATGGCATTTTCTCTGCTTTAACAAAAGTGAAAAGAAACGGAAATCTCTCTAGGTAAAAGAAATTCTCCTTAGGAAGCTTCTCATATATAAATAAGATGTGTACAAAACAAAAGTTGACTTAAAGAAAAAGAAGTCTATCCCAATGTAGGAAAAGGGAGATATGAACTGGATAATTTCTTTTACATAGCCCTCTCTCTCTCTCTCTCTATCTTTAGTATATTATTCTTCTTTTATGTTCTCCTTATTTTACTCTTCTATCCCAGTTCAAGACAAACTTCTCTTTAAGCTTTCTTCGTTTTGTAACTTTTCTTCTATGCCTCGTGACATCTTCCTTTATTTTTCTCCCTTTCCATCCTTTTTCCCTTTGTTTTTTCCTCTCTATTATTAAGACATAATAGACTAGTAGCAAGTTTTCTTAAGTTCACGTATGTGCTAGCATTCTAGAAACTGAGTGTTACAAGTCCCATATTGGTTGTATAGGAAATTAATATCGGGTTTAAAAGGCCTTGGGCACTCTCACCCTTTGAGCTAGCTTTTGGGGTGGTGACCTCAAGGTCCGTAACAATTGGTGCTTTCATTGAGAGTTGAGGCCATGGAAAGGGCTACCTATAGGCTGGATTAAGGTGCCTTTGGGCATTGAATACTGATAGGTGAGTGAAGTCGCCCAGAGGGGAAAGGGCTACCGTCGGGTCAGTGTCGATAGAGTGAAAGCCGCTGTAACAATTGGTGCTTTCATTGAGAGTTGAGGCCATGGAAAGGGCTACCTATAGGCTGGATTAAGGTGCCTTTGGGCATTGAATACTGATAGGTGAGTGAAGCCGCCCAGAGGGGGAAAGGGCTACCGTCGGGTCAGTGTCGATAGAGTGAAAGCCGCTGTGGACGTCGGCCCTTAAAATGGGTGGCAATGTTACAAGTCCCACATTGGTTGTATAGGAAACTAATATGGGGTTTAAAAGGCCTTGGGTACTCTCACCCTTTGAGCTAGCTTTTGGGTGGTGACCTCAAGGTCATTCAAACATAGTAGCTTGGTTCAAAGAAAGTAAGCGCGTATGTAAGCAGTGGTGGGATTTTCTTTTTGTGCATATCGCATCCTCCATTTTCGGCCTTACTTTACTCTTCTTGAGAGTGCAATATGGGTCCCCTCCATGTAAAGTCACCCGTTTCCCACGTGCCTTGAAGAATTTCCTATGCACATTCCCATACAATAATAGGAAGTTATAATATAACCAACGTATAGTTGTGCCTTATCTTGAGAAGAATGAAATTCAACGCGATAACTAATTATAGTATATCACTAAAAATCAAGGTTGCTATTTTCTCATTTTAAATTTAACCAGGAAGCATGCATTGCAACAGTGCCCCACAATCCCTCATTGACCTGCGTACTAGCCATTTCCATTAAGATTCATTCACAAAATCAACAATATCCTTAATCAACAGTCACACATGCACTCCATTAATTGTTTTCAAAATTACTAATAAAAAATGTTAAAAAATTACAGAACTTAATTTAAAATTTAAAATTATAACATGAAAAAAACATACATAACATATGTGACTTCATTTTTTTAATTGATAAATATTATAAAAAATTCTTATTGAAGTTGAGCTGTTTCTTATTAAAATTTTTTATAATATTTGTTTTATTCTTTATTAATACAATTTCGAATTTGTGCATACTAATTAAGCAGAAAAAATTGGTTAAATTGGTCCTAGAGTGTTACTAAAATTTGAATTTAAAAAAAGTCACTATTTTTCTATCCTGCTAGTAGCTTATATAACATATTTCATTAGTTAGAAAAACAAATAATGGAACATGAATCGTTAATGAAACAATATTATTTTATTCTGAATTTTCTATTATTATCGATCTTCGTATTTTAGTTTTATAAAACGTTAATTTCACATACCAAAGGTATTCTAAGTATACTACATTTAGCTAAAAAAAATGGTAACATATATAATCATATAATTTTTAAAATAAATATTAATCATTAAGCGTAATACACTGTAAAAATCTACATGATTGCTTGATATGAAGGTCACTCATCAGTATCGTGCTGTCTCTTTCTCTGTTTCTTCTTAAATAAAAAATAAAAAAAGTTTATTGCAATTACTGAGACGATAACATATGTAATTAAAAGAGCCGCGTCAATTGATGATAATCTTAACTCAATCGCTTGACAACGATACGGATTCCAGAGAAAGAGAGATACTCGCCATGCTAATGGTCAACGCCCTGAAAATCTCCGGTAAAGCCACAGAGGAGAGAATAAAAAGTACGGTAAAAATATAGTATAATATTAGTATATAACAATAGCAATTTTAAATGTCAACCTGTAGTAATCGTATTGTTGAGACAATCACCAATATTGAAAATAATAATACAGATATTATTCAATGCAGAAATTATGGGCAAGTATAGGTCGTGGAACATCGACCTATATATAGCTGGAAATTCTGAATCTTGACTAGCACGGCCGTATAACAATAATGACGATGTGCTTTATCAGAAGAATGGGGGATGGTGAGAGCGAGAGCATGTTTTCGAATTTTTTTAATGTCACTTTTGGAAGAAATTTAAAGCCTTAATATTGAACTCGTCCCGAATCGAATTAATTGCAAAGCAATGAACCGATTGGAATATTTTTAAAAAAAAAAAGAAAAGAACGGGGATGGAATCAAATTCATTTGTGAACATTTGGTCACTAACTTTAATACGATGTTAAGTAAATCTCTCACCTAAAAGGTCTAATTTGTCTATTAAGTGAATCTCACTTTAATGATTTTATATTATATATTGAAAGTGAGAAGAAATTGATTCATTGAAAAAGTGATGTATCGATTACTGATATTTATATCAGTAAAGAATGAAATAACCAACTCACATTAACTAACAACTAACAGTAACTAACTATTGTAAAGAACCTTGGGATATACCACCCCAAAAGCTAGCTCAAAGGGTGGGAGTGTCCAAGGCCTTATAAACTCCACATTGGTTGCTCATACAACCAATGTGGGACTATATATCTCAACACGCCCCCTCACACAAGAGCCCATTGGGCTTGAAGAGTGGACAATGCAACAGGCCCAGCCTACCTGTGCTAAGAAACGCCACAAGAGAAAGTGGGGGGCGGCGAGGCTCTGATACCATGTAAAGAACCTTGGGATATACCACCCCAAAAGCTAGCTCAAAGGGTGGGAGTGTCCAAGGCCTTATAAACTCCACATTGGTTGCACATACAACCAATGTGGGACTATATATCTCAACTGCTTGTCTAGGAGTTGTTTGACACGAGAAATCTCAGCATTGTCAGTCCCTGTAAGGACAATGTCATCGACATATATCAATAAAGCAGTGAAGGACTTATCAACTTGACGTATGAGTAAGGAATGATCTGCTTGGGACTGTGTATATCCAATTGAGAACAGAAAAGTGGTTAACTTGGCATGCCATTGCCTACTAGCTTGCTTGAGTCCATATAAGGAACGCTGGAGTTTACAAACTTGATTGGAATTCTCAGATTTGATTCCTGGTGGAAGAACCATGTACACATCTTCATGAAGGTCTCCATGTAAGAATGCATTGTTGACATCCAATTGTTGGACATCCCATCCTTTGGCAGTTGCAATGGAAAGCAGAATGCGAACTGTAGTGAGCTTAACAACTGGGGAAAATGTGTCTAAGTAGTCTACCCCTTCGAGTTGGGTATAGCCTTTAGCCACTAATCTAGCCTTGTACCTCTCAATGGAACCATCAGCCTTATGTTTGATCTTATAAACCCATTTACATCCAATAGGTGTAGTGTGTGATGGCAGATCAACAATCTTCCAAGTATGATTTTGTTCAAGAGCCACGAGTTCATCATGCATGGCTTTCTGCCAACACTCAAATTTTGAAGCTTGGTTGTATGTTTTGGGTTCAATGCATGTCATGGTATTGAGACAGAAATTTTTATAAGATGGAGAACAAAAAGAATAAGATAGAACAGAAGATAAAGGATAAGAGGGAGTACCTGACTTTGATGATGGTTCAGTTATTGCATTCGATAGAGAGACATTATAATCTGTCAAGTAATCTGGTGCTTTGTGGTTTCTGGTTGATCTTCTAGGGGGTATTGATGATTGGACAGGATCTGTTTGAGAAGATATGGAAGAGTTCTGATCTGAATCAATTGGTTCTGAATGTTCATGGGTTGCTAGTAAAGGAGTGTCTTCTGTTTGTAAATTTGTGATGAATTCGGGTACATCATATAAAGTGGTGGGATGGCAGATGGATATAGGTTTGCTATCTTTTGAAATATGATCTACAGGATTGAATGGGAAATGATTCTCATAGAAAATGACATTCCTAGAAATGAAAATGGCCCTTGATGACAGATTGAACAGAATGTAACCTTTCATACCTTCTTTATATCCTAGGAAGACACATTTAGAGGCTCTGGGTGAAAGTTTGGTACGGCCTTGTTGAAGTGTGGAAGCATAAGCTAAACAACCAAAGGCTTTAAGATGTATGAGGATAGGTGTTTGATTGTGAAGAATTTCATATGGGGTTTTATTATCAAGTAAGGGAGTGCATAATCTGTTTATTATGTGTGTAGCATGTGAAACAGCATAGGACCAAAGGTGTTTTGGTAAGTTAGCTTGAAAGAAAAGAGATCTACCAACATTAAGAATATGTTGCTGTTTTCTTTCAACTAAGCCATTTTGTTGATGAGCTTCTACATAGGACTTTTGGTGAATAATTCCTTTGGTTTGGTATAGCTCGATCATTGAAAATTCGAGTCCATTGTCACTTCTTATTATCTTAACAGAAGACTTAAACTGGTTTTCAACATAGGAAAAGAAGTTTTTAATGTGAACTCTTGTTTCAGTTTTGTTTTTCATTAGAATTAACCAAGTGAATCTTGAGAAATCATCAACAATAGTCAAAAAATAACGATGGCCATGAATAGATGGTGTAGAGATAGGACCCCAGATATCAGTGTGGATTATTTGAAAAGGAGAAGTTGAATTCGAATTACTGGAAATGTAAGGTAAACATCTTTGTTTGGAAGTATGACAAATGTCACATGGACTAACATTTTTACAAGATATGAAAGGAAATTGAATACACATTGATTTAGTTACAGAATGTGAAGGATGACCTAGTCTATAGTGCCAAATGAGGGAAGAATCTTTGCTGATGGTATTATTACAGGCTTTGTGCTTGACAGAATCATCATGTAGAATGTACAATACATCGACTTGCCTAGCTGAACCAATCATCTTGTTCGAAGGTACCTGATTAATAAAGCAAGTTGAATCATGAAAAAGAGTGTAGCATTTTAGATCATGTGTGAGTTTGGTAACAGAAATGAGGTTTACATGAAAGTGAGGAACAAGTAAGACATCTTTAAGATGCAAAGATTCTGAGATATAAGCATTTCCAGCTTTTGATGCAATAATGTGTGCACCATTAGGCAGTGTAATGGTAATGGGTTTAATGGAATGAATAGAAGTCAGAAAAGATTCCATGCATGTTATATGATATGTGGCTCCTGTATCCAAAATCCAAACCTTGGAAGATATACCTGATTCTTTTGTGTCAGAATTGAAAGCAGAGGAAGTCACCAGATTGGATGAGTGTGTAGGTGGAAATAGGTTCTTTTGATTCAGCATTCCCATCAATTGTTGATATTGATCCTTTGAAATTCTGAAACTGTCATCAGAATCTTGATTTTCTTTGTTATCTTCCAATTCATCAAACTGGAGGTAATTGGCTGTGTGAGATGTTCTTGATCGAAAGCCTGGTGGAAAGCCATGCTTCTGATAACAATTCTCAATTGTATGATTTGGCTTCTTGCAATAAGTGCAGAATTTTCCATTCCCTCGTCCTCTCCCTGTACTGTGATTGAAGCGACTGGTATTTCTCCCATCATTTCTGGAATTGAAATTAGGATTGAAACTGGAATTGAAACTAGGATTGGAATTAAAATTGGAACTGGGATTGGAATTGAAACTGGGATTGGAATTAAAACTGGGATTGGAATTGGAAGATTCATTTCTGTCTTTGCGTTGATCAAAAGCATTAACAAATGCTTGGGAATCATTCTGATTGATACTGAGATCAAGATTAAGACGTCTTTCTTGTTGACTTACCAAAGAAAAAACCTTATTGATAGCAGGTAAGGGATCAATCATCATCACCTGAGAGCATACATGGGAGAATTGGTCATTGAGACCCTTTAAAAATCGAATCACTCGATCTCTTTCTAGTCTACTCTTGATCTGGTTCAAGAGTTCATGAGAACAGTTGCATGTTGGTTGACAATTACATTTGGGCATTGGTTGCAGGCTATCCAGCTCATCCCATAAAGATTTCAACTCTGTGAAATATTCTGCTACCACCTTCGTATTCTGTTGGATTTTCAAGATTTCATCATGTAAATCTGAAATTCTAAAGATATCCGATTGTGCAAACCTTTCTTGCAGATCTTTCCAGATATCTTCGACTTTATCCATCCATAGAACAGATTGCACAATTGTATCAGAAATGGAGTGTTGCAACCAAGATACCACCATTGTATTGCATCTGTCCCAAGCTCCATAAGTGGGATCATCAGTTCCTGGCATGGTAATTGTTCCATCGACAAAGGAAAGCTTATTCTTGGATCGTAATGCAACTTTCATAGCTCTCAACCAGGTATGAAAATTTCTTCCATTCATCTGGGAAGAAACAAGAACTAATCCTGGGTTTTCATTGGGATGAAGGTAAAAGGGATTCCCAATGTTATTAACGTTTTCAGGCTGGGCTGCCATTTTCTTAGAAAAGAAAGGCGGAAGAAAGAAAAGGATTCTTGGGAGAAATATCAGAGCTCAATTAGAGCTCTGATACCATATTGAAAGTGAGAAGAAATTGATTCATTGAAAAAGTGATGTATCGATTACAAGGTACTGATATTTATATCAGTAAAGAATGAAATAACCAACTCACATTAACTAACAACTAACAGTAACTAACTAATGAATTAATAACTAACTAATTAATACTGTGATATTATATATCTATAATATGTTTCGGCACAAGAGCTCATTAACTTGAAGGAGAATAATACTCAAGGCAACTTACTTGTGCAAAAAAATTATATAATATTCAATTATTTTTTAATAGAATGAGATACTGTATTGAAATGTTAGTCAAACTTGTAACGATTTGGTTATATAAGCTCAAATATCATATAAAATGTAATTCAACCTTAAAATTTAAGCAAATCACTTTAATGATCTTATGTATTATATTATATTTCTCTAACATTATATTGATATAATTAATTTCCTCTATTTCTTAAGGATTCTTCTTTCATCTTTGGTGAATTTAAAAGATGATTTAAATTTAAGAAGTTTTCCAATTTCTCTTTTTTATTCATCATGTTAGTCGCCTTACAATATGCAAGCCTGGATAACTTACACAATTATAATTCAAACTATTTTATTAACATTAACTTGTAACAATCGTTTGGTCATAACTTTTTTTTATGTTCATTACAATAATGTTATATTACAATTCACATTTAAATTGATGCCTACATCCTTACAGCATATATAGTTCTCACAAGCAAATATTTTAAGTTCAACTTATCTTTAGAAAGATTAGGATTGGCGAATCTTGTTGACCAAAGTAATGGTGCGTGTAAACACGAGATATTTATTATCACTATGTTTACGTCAAGTAGGAAACAGAGAGAGAGAGAGAGAGAGAGAGAGAGAGAGAGAGAGAGAGAGAGAGAGAGAGAGAGAGAGAGAGAGAGTTACAGAGAGGACAACAATGGGGTTGCGTCGATGGTTCTCTAATTTGTTGCTGTTTATTAGATATTTGTTATCGTCACATCATGACTTTTTCCAGCAAACGGTGTTTTCACATCGTTGAGGGCAACTAAAAAATATAAATAATTTCTAACGAAAACGATTGTGACTGCATTTCAAAGGAACCTCACAAATCCTAAAGTTGTGGATTGATTTGTTTGAAAATCATGTGCAGATACATTCGAATTATATCAAAATATTCCAACTTGTGTAGCTTATCGTCTTTACTTGTATTTTGTCTTTCATATTAGAGTCGTTGAAGACTGTATTCGTTTTATATTTAGGATATCATTTACAAAAAAGTAATTTATTGTGCTAAAAATAAAAATAAAAATCATATACTTTGAAGAACTAAATATTCAATATGACTCCGTTCGAGTCTGTATTTGTATCTTTTGTAAAAGCTAGACCATGGCACCATGCCAATTGCCGAACATGGCTGAAATATTTGACAATCATAGTTATTAGAGTACAAATGATTGAATTATATTTAATCTATCAATAGTTTTAGAAAATTCCATTGCGATATAATTTTTGGAGGTTGACTTACTCAGCTGTCATTATACTAATGCTGAAAAGTTTATTGTGATATAACTTATACTATTTTATCAATTCGACAATTAAAATATATCTTACCAAATTAAAGAAAAATTAATTCCAAAATAATTATTTTAAAATAATTTTTTTAAATGTGTTTTTTTTATCATATATTTGATTCATTTGTTTTAAAATATTCATTTATTTTAATCTAAAATCATATGAATTAGATAAATTTTTTATTAAAAAATTATACGTAGATTCATTAAAATATATAAATTTAATTTTATAATTTCAAATTAATAAAAAAAAATATTAAATGCAAGATTAAATATGTTCAGGAGAAAAATATATAATTCATGATTTATAATTGTATTTAAAATTTAATTTTATAGATTAATGTATTTTGATAATTTTGTTGAAACTTATATTTAATATATTTTTATTATTTTGAATTTATATTTGATATATTTTAAAAATTAAATTGATATATTTTGTTTTGTAAATAAAAAATTATTTGATTCATATAATATTAAATTAAAATAAAATAAATATTTTATGATAAATGAATCAAATATAAAAAAAACTCATTTTAGGAAAAACTATTTTGTTAGAATTTTCATTTCTTTAATTTATTAAGATATAAAAATAATTTAAATTGTTGTACGATATTCAAACAAAAATTATAATGGGTATATTATAAATATAATAATAGAAGCAGTAAAATTATTGTGACTTAGGTTGGTGTTATAAGTTTCGCCCTGTAAAAACGTACAGTACCAATTTGTGTATCTCATTCTCATTCATGCTTTTCCTCTTAATCTGAGGTGATTTATATACAACAAAAGGAAACAACTAACTATAATAAAGGAATTAGAATAATAACAATCTTATCCTATACTAATTCAAACAGAATCAAAATAATAACAATGTTATCCTATACAGAATTGCAGCAACAACTTAAACAATTTTCTGCTGAATTTCAAACAGAATAACAACTTAAACTATTTTGAAATACTTCTTTTCAACACTCCCCCTCAAGTTGGTGCAAAGATGTCAATCATGCCCAACTTGCCTATTGCTTCATGGAGAACCTTTCCTGACACAGCCTTAGTTAGGATGTCTGCAAGTTGCTCTTCGGATCTAACAAAAGGGAAGTGAATGATACTTCGATCCAAGTTTTCTTTTATGAAATGCCGATCCACTTCAACATGTTTAGTTCTATCATGTTGAATTGGATTGTGTGCAATAGCAATTGCTGCACTATTATCACAATGCAGGTTCATAGGTTGTTGACAGTTAATTCCCATATCTTCGAGGACACTTTTAATCCATAGCAATTTACAAACTCCTTGAGCCATTCCCCTATACTCAGCCTCTGCACTTGATCTAGCTACCACCTTCTGTTTTTTACTTTTCCATGTGACAAGGTTTCCTTCCACAAAAGTGAAGTAACCGGATGTTGATTGCCTGGTCGTTTTGTCTCCTGCCCAGTCAGAATCAGTAAAACCAACAACAGATGAGCAGTTATTTTTTGAAAACAGTAGTCCTTTTCCTGGGGATCCCTTTAAATACCTCAAAATTCGATATACTGCCTCCATATGATCTATGCTTGGAGAATGCATAAATCTACTAACTACACTTACTGCATAGGAGATATCTGGCCTAGTATGTGATAAATAGATTAGTCTTCCAACTAATCTTTGATACCTTCCAATATCAGTGACAACTTGATCCGGATAAATGCCTAGCCTGTGATTCATCTCCATTGGTGTTTCAACTGGTTTACAGGCTAACATTCCTGTTTCATTTAAGAGATCCATAATGTACTTCCTTTGTGAGAGGAATATGCCATGTTTAGACCTCGATATTTCAATTCCTAAAAAATACTTAAGCTGTCCTAGATTCTTCATCTCAAATTCAGTACTTAGGTATTTTTCTAATTCTTCCATCTCATTATGATCATCTCCAGTTAAGACCATATCATCTACATAGACAATTAAAGCAGTTACCTTGCCTTTGTGATGTTTTATGAAGAGTGTATGATCGACATTGCTCTGTTTGTATCCAAAAATCTTCATGGCAAGTGAGAACCTTCCAAACCATGCTCTGGGTGATTGCTTTAACCCGTACAGAGCCTTCTTCAGCTTGCATACTTCAGATTTTCCTTTGGTTTGTAGATTTACCCCAGGTGGAAGCTCCATATAAACCTCTTCTTGCAAGTCTCCATTCAAGAAGGCATTCTTCACGTCAAATTGCTTGAGAGACCAGTTTCGGTTTGCTGCCAATGATAGTAGTATTCGAATGGTATTTAATTTGGCCACTGGAGCAAAGGTGTCTTGATAGTCTATTCCATACTTCTGTGTAAACCCTTTGGCAACTAACCTTGCCTTGTACCTGTCAATACTCCCATCGGCTTTGATTTTCAGGTTGAATACCCACTTACATCTGATTGCTTTCTTTCCTTGCGGTAAAGGAACAAGATCCCATGTTGCATTTTTTTGAAGAGCTTCAATTTCAATGTCCATAGCTTCTTTCCAATTTGGATCCTCCAATGCTTCCTGTGTATTGTTAGGAATATGTACAAAGGATAATTGATTTAAAGTTAAAGCATATGATCCAGATATTCTATGAGTAGACACATAGTTGCTTATGGGATATTTAGCTTTTGCTTTGGGATCAGGTTCATATAATGTCTTTGAAACACCTTTGTTGGGTCGGTTGGAGCATCTTATTTGTTGAACAGGGAGGTTTGAGGAAGGAGTAGCAGGAGGAGAGTTAATGGGTGTAGTTTGAGAACATACCTCAGATGTTGACTGGTGTACAGGTTCAGGGACATCTCTAGGTGACATTTCGGGTAGTGGTGTTAAAGGAGGCGAACGTATATCTGAATCAGATGCTTGGGGCAGCAGTGGTGGTTGCACTGTAGTATGTGGTATCTCTGCACAAAGCTCTCCTTCAACAAGCGCTTCTCCTCCAATGAGCTTGGGTGATGTCTCCCCCTGAGGAGGAGGGCCAAGAACTCCCCCTGAGATAAAATATGGCTCGTCCTCATAGAATGAAGCTTCGAGTGTGACATGTATTTTGTGCTGAACGGGGTCGAAGCACCGATACCCTTTTTTTGAGTCTGAGTATCCAACAAAGATGCATTTGGTGGCACATGGATCTAGTTTACTGCGCAATGTTTTGGGTTTGTGAACATAAACACTACATCCAAATATACGGGGTTCAAGATTGTTAACATGAGGGATGGAAAAATGGGAATGGAGGACAGCTTGAGGAGTTTTAAAGTGGAGGACACTTGATGGAGTGCGGTTAATGAGGTAGGCAGCAGATAGTACAGCTTCACCCCAATACTTTTTAGGGACATTCATGCCAAATAAGGAGGCACACACAACCTCTAGGAGATTTCTGTTTTTTCGTTCTGCTAGGCCATTTTGTTGAGGGGTGTAGGAACATGAGGTTTGGTGGCGGACTCCATTGTCAAGCAGAAAGGTGGTAAAGTTATGTGACAAATATTCCCCCCCATTGTCAGACTGAAAAACTTGGATTGTGGAATTGTATTGGGTGGTGACCATGGCATGAAAGTGTTTAAAGGCAGTAAATGCATCGCTTTTGTTTCTTAACAAAGAGACCCAAGTCATTCGAGAGAATTCGCCAATAAAAGTAGTGAAATAGTATGCTTTAGAAAAAGATGGGATGCGGGCAGGGCCCCAAATATCTGAGTGAATTACTTGAAACGGAAAAGTACTTTTATTAATGCTCGGGGAAAAAGGAATGCGATGACTTTTAGCCATTTCGCACACAATACATGAGAAATCAGAATTATTCAAGGTAGAAAACAAAGTAGGGAACAACTTTTGTAAATAGCTAAAGGAGGGGTGTCCTAATCTTCAGTGCCATAACCAAATGGTTTCGCGAGCTTTATCAGTAGCCAAGGTAGAACAAGCTTGAGCAGGAGAGCGATCATTTGTCCAATTCAAATCCAGAAAGTATAAGCTTCCTCTTTTAACACCACAGCCAATTGTCGTCTTGGTGGAGATGTCCTGAAAGGTACAATAAGTAGGCCAAAAAGTGACAAAACAGTTCAAGGAGGATGTTAGTTGGCGAACAGAAAGCAAATTAAATTCTAAGGAGGGCACAGCTAAAACAGAATCAAGATGTAACGAAGGAGATAGAGAAAGAGAACCCTGGCCAGTGACAGAAGATGTGCCTCCATTAGCAGTAGAAATAAAAGGTTGAGGTGAGGGGCAAAAATTTGTTAAAACAGAGGAATCTCGGATCATATGATCTGAAGCTCCCGTATCAATTATCCAATCAGTATTCCTAGACAATATAGAGAAAGCAAAGGGGTTACCAATTGTGCCGTGGTGGGCAATGTTCGCTGCTGGATGAGAAGGTGGGGCGGCAGGAACAGAGGAGACAGCAGTGGAGACAACAGTAGGAGTTTTCCTTCGAGGTTGTTTGTTGGGGTCCCACCAATCAGGATAGCCAATTAATTCAAAGCATCTTTGCTTGGAGTGGCCAGTCATACCACAATGAGAGCACACCAGGGTACCTGATTTTCCAGATGATGAAGAATGGCGCGGTGCAGGCGGTTGAGAGGGCCGTGAAGAAGGACGAGTCAACAGAGCATTTGAATCAGAGGGGGCCCGAGAAGTGTCCATAGACTGACGCTGAGTAATTTCCCGACGAACAAAGGCATAGGACCCCTCAAGATCAAGTTTGGGTTCTTTGCGTAGGATCTCCCCGCGAAGGTTGTCCAAATCAGAGTCTAAGCCGCTTAAGAAAATATGAACGCACAGACGGACCATAGCAGAGTGCGATTGAACGATTCCAGCAACGGTGGTGGCTTGAGATGCAGTGCGGTGGTCAATTTCTTGAAAGATAGCAAGAAGTTCGTTGTAGTATGTTGACAAGGGGCGGCCATTTTGCTTTGTTGAGAACGACCGTTGATTGAGTTCAAATAAGCATGTCTCATCGGAACCGTCATAAAATGTCCGTTTGCATGCATCCCAGATTTCGTGTGCAGAATCCAATCGAAGAAATCGAGGGATCAAGGAGGGGCTCATTGAATCGATGAGCCAGCTCTTGACACGCTTGTTGTCGGTAACCCAACCACCATAGGAAGGGTCGTCGGAGGGAGGCTTCGCGGTTTCGCCGTTGAGGTACCCACCTTTGTTGCGGGCACCGATTCGAAGGTCCATAAGTTGGGACCATATTGGGAAGTTGGTTTCATCAAGAATAATAGTGACTGGAAATGAAGAATTATCCTGATGGATGACAATCGGAGGAGGATTCGTGTTTGTCTGAGGAGAGGCGGTGGTGTCGTTGGGGACTGATTCGTTGGTGTCGTTGGGGTTTTCCATGGGAGAAGAAAGAAAAAATAAAAATAAAACAAAGGATGCTGGTGTCGTTGGGTTTTGGGGAAAAATTGGAATTGGGTGGGTGAAGAGCTGGAGCGGGTTATACCCGTATTGGATCAGAACCAATTAAGCTGATACCATGTAAAAACGTACAGTACCAATTTGTGTATCTCATTCTCATTCATGCTTTTCCTCTTAATCTGAGGTGATTTATATACAACAAAAGGAAACAACTAACTATAATAAAGGAATCAGAATAATAACAATCTTATCCTATACTAATTCAAACAGAATCAAAATAATAACAATGTTATCCTATACAGAATTGCAGCAACAACTTAAACAATTTTCTGCTGAATTTCAAACAGAATAACAACTTAAACTATTTTGAAATACTTCTTTTCAACACGCCCCTACTGGAAAATAGCTTCCTATTGATATCAAACGGGAAAATGGATAATTTAAAGGATTTAATAATTTTGCTTTTACTGCAGAAAAATCTTTCTGTCATATTCATATAAAAGTAATTGAGTTATATTGTAAAGATAAAAGAAAAAAAATATTAATAGAATTTACTCACTTTTATATGAAAAAAATTTCTGCATGAAAAACAAAAATATTAAATCATCAAGTGGTCAAACAACCCTCCTATAATTCTATCCTTTCTCAAATACTTTTCATTATTTTTTTATTTTGAATATTTTAATTTGCTTAACTTTGGTCTAACTTGAAACTAACGACTTACCAATTGAAGTTAACAAAATTTATTCTATAGGGTATTCTTGGGGGCGAGTTTCTCCATTTCTGGTGCCTGAAATGCTTCATGAATAGAAAAAAAATATCTCCTTTCTTCATTTGTAGTGGGATTAGGATGAAGGTGTAGAGGTGTGAAGTGTGGCAAAGATTAGTGGTGTGATGAGGTGAAAATCATGCTGTGTCCAGCTAACATTCTATCATACTATTAGCCAATTTGCCTCCTCAAAATATAGCTATGAATATAACTTACAAATGGAGTCAATGGTGGGGTCTCTGCTGTCTGTATAAATTAAGAATAATTGCTTTAACTCTGGTTTATTAATCATGGTTTATTTTGGACATTATATACGAGAACATGCCACTTAGTCACTTACTCCTCTTTGTTTTTATTAAATTTTGTTGGAATACATGTTGGGATTAATTTCATATGTTGAAAGATGCAGCTTTGATCAAATACTTAAATTTATATGATGAAAGTGGCGACTGATGTATTCTCATGCGCGAGAAACTATCAAAATTGCTGCTTTGTCACTTTGTACGTGTCTGATCTCTGCTAATCATAATCAAGAAATAATTTTATAATAAACAATTTAACCTCAATAATCATTTGAATAAGGCAACGACTTGCATGATGGACTACAAAGCCAAAATCATTGTATTTCACTTTAAAATGCAGAAAATGTAGCTTATTTAACTTAATACACATTCTTAATTCTTAGATGAAAACAAGATGCTGTACTAAACATTCTCATTCGATGATACAAGTATTTTAATCTACAAATATACCCACTGCATCAACAAAATGCCATATCATGTCAGATTATAATTACAAATGATATACTTAAAATATCCAAGACGGCATCTATTGACATAAATGACAAAAAAAAAATTATTTCTATTACAGTACGGTGTCCTTAGCAGGGACCAAAGGTCCATTCCAAGTATTTAAGACCATATACCATAATGAAATTAATTAACTAGTCATATGTACAACATGGACGTTGACACACCACAGTTAATTATATGACAATTTTTTTTTTTTTTGGCAATAATTATTATAGCATTTAATTTTGGGAAGCATGTACATGTACAAGGGTAGGTGTAGGGTCCCATACTGAGGAGAATAGAACTTGCGTTGGACCACAAACAAGATTCTTTTAGACCATTTGCATTTTCTGAAACTTCGTTCAACCTTCAGTTCTGAAATTAGACAGAGACATAATGATCTTCCATTCTCACTTGTCTTAACTCTTAATGCAAGGACGATCCACCACTTTTGACTGCAGAATTCTCCCTTTAACATAAATTGCCCAACATTTTCTTAAATCATGCTATCACCAAGTTGCTGTTTTCTAATAAGTTTGCCTTTCTTCTATGTTCACAAATTACAATTGACTAAAGTCGTCCCAAATTTGTACAGGTTCACTTGACTTTGAGACTTGCAAGTGGAGACAACCCATCATAACCTGGAAATTAAAATTGGAATTTGATAAAAGAGAAGTCAATACTAGTTTTATGGTCATATTTATTGCTAGGGAAATGCATACATGACAAATGAATAGTTGTTATGTTAAGAAAAAGATAAATTATATAATATTAAAAAAGTGATAAGACACTTTTTTAATTCATTGAATAATGTGCCTTATCACTTCTTTTTTTTTTTTTTTTTGATAACAGCCTTATCACTTTTTTAATATTATATAATTTGTTTTTTTCTTAACATAACGTACAACTATTCATTTGTCAGGCAAGATGACAAATGCATTTCCTTTATTGCTAACCATACTTTCCACTTTACTTTATAAAAATATTCTCATTTATATTTGTCTCACTCATTATGGCTGCATCAAGTTCATTAATCTCTAAACAAATTTTATCTGCGCGCAATACATGTTATATTTGAAATTAAATCACATTCGAAATTTTAAATTTGTGTAAGTTGTCTTGATCCTAAAATTGCACTACTTAATTCTCACAACTAGAATGTTAAGCATCTATATACAAGTAACCTTATAAATAAAAATTAGTACAATTTTTATTTAAATGATGACAAAAGTGAAGATCTTGTATATATCTCTTTCCATGTCCTCTTCGCACCATGATTAAAAGGGTAAATTGACCTTTTTTAATATTTTATTAAAAAATATCCATGGTTTGAATAGTTTTTGGAATTATGAGAGATAATTCAAAAAATATGTGTGATATTTTAAAATATTGTTAACTGGTATAATTGTGCATAATTTTATAAATAATGAACAAACGATTAACAAAATAGATTAAAGAAAAAGTTAGAGCTGAATCTCCTACGGATAATTTTAACTAATTTGCAATTAGACTCAATAGAATTTGTTCTTGCGGTTGTGAAATATTCTATTTTATTATCATCGCCGTCTAAATAGAAAATAAAAATTAAGAAAGAAAGGGAAAAACACTTGATGACGCCATTTTTATATATATTTTTCTTTTACAAAAATGTGGAAAGAGAATGATCAATAGCACATATAAACATGACAAGTGACAGTTCACGAACTTAAAAATCATTTGATGAAACTAAACTAATTAATAATATAGCTACGCACTTAGGCCACCAGTAGACAGAAAGCAACTTTAAAACCGCACTTTCACATGCTATGATTCTTTAAATTAATTGTCAATCTAACAAATTGATCTAAACGATTGTAAGTTGGTGTATCCGTAAAGCTTCCTTTGGATATTTCAAGTGGTGTAGTTGAAAGTTATTAGAAAATACTTTGATTTGTTTCCAAAAAAAAAAAAAAAAAAAAAAAAAAAAAAGATACTACTTTGGTTTAAATGCAAGCTCCACCAATATATTATAAGTTTATAACTACTGTTATAGAATGCGATTCTCAATCATATAGGCTCAGCTCAGGTGATTGATTGGTTTGGAGGAAAAATTGGATGCTGATGTTTTCCAATAAGGATGCATGATTGAGCAACAATTAATAGCTTTTTTATTCCTATGTAGAATTCAATTCTATAGGCTAGCAGAGGGTTTTAACTATATATATAGATTTCTATTCAGAGATAGATAACAATGACATAAAATAATCAGTCTATTAGGCCCATCAAGGAGCCAAAGGCCCAAAATGCATGACTTTTCAAAGTTCAAATAGTAGCAAAGTTTCCCAGTTCCTCTATAGCGATGTGATGTAAATCGTAAAAGAGGAGCACAAAAAAAGCACAATACGAGTAGTAGACCAAATTCAATTCGAGAAACCACACTAGCTAGCACGCATAAACGGTAAGAATGATGACATTTTGAATAGTTGAAAAGGGGTAAGTGATAGTCCATTGCCCTCTAGAGCAGGTGGTTCGTTTTCTAAGTAAGAGTGTGAATAGTTTCTTCTGTAGGCCTGGGGTGGATAAGGTATTCTTACAAAAGAATCGTTCCTAAAGTGAACAATATAGTATGTAATTAAAAAACTTGGGTACTCACATTTTCTATAAAACCTGTCATGCCATCTAAGTTGTGAGGCTTAATTGATTAAAGTGATCTACATATATGTCATCAATTCCATAAAGCTTGCAACTTCAAATTTCAGGCACATATCATCAATTCAACAAAGCTTGCAACTTCAAATCTTTATTTCAATTAGGAACAATTTTTTCCTTACTAATAATAAATCTCTAGGGAAATGGCAGAAATATGTAAAAAAAAATTTCTTTTATCACTCCCTATCTTTAATATGTCCATTGGAAGAAACTAAAAAGCTTGCAATTTTGTTATCAAAAAAAAGAAAAAAAAAAGCTTGCAATTTCAAATTAACATATTATCAATTCAAGAAATAAGTTAACTAAAATAGTAGATATCTGAGAGTCCAAAATGACCCCATCAGTTCTTAGTTGATTAGTTAGTAATATTAACAAAATGTTCCTAATTCGTTATTTTTTGAACCATAGTTACATAATATTTAATTATTTGTCTTTGCTAGTACTGCTTAAATCCCAAAATGCACCAAAGGGGATTGATTCAAGTAGTTAATGCTTGATTTCGCTTAAGAAGAATTTTGGGTTCAAGTCCTTGTGAATATAAAAAAATTCCTTTAAGAGAGATAGTCTCATGATGTGAAAATTTTCTGTTTGAACATGATTTCCTCCCATAGAAAATACATGTGGTTTATTAATAGAAATGGTATTTGCTATGTTTCATTTTCACTGTACAAAAGAATGTCCTATATAGACGTGAATATTACAAAAGGTAAAAATAGAGGACTTATCTACAATTTGAATTTGAAATACAAACAATCATAATCCTATCATAACAACCACAATAATTACAATTTCATTAGATGACACAGGGCATAATAATATCATAACAGCTTCATCAAATGACTCAACACATAATCCTATAGCCTCATCATATCCTTGTAACTGATGACTTAGCTACAACTAGCAACAACCTATTTTGAATTTGATATCATCTTTATCATTTATCCACACACAAAAATCCCAAAATGCCAATGGACTCTCAGCAGCATGATTCAATCTGAGCAGTGACAATTAACCTAAGAGGAAGGACTCAATTTAAAATTGCTATCACTCGTTTCTTTGAACTTTCTTTCTTATGAATTTACAAAGGAAAAAGTGTGTATCCTTTTAAAGGAAACAAAATATATCCTTTTAAGAGATAGATAGATACAAAGAGGTGGGACTCACACTTTTTTTTTCAGTGGGATCCATATCTTTTTATATCTATCTTTCTTTTAAAAGGATCTAAATTTGTGTCTTTTAAATGGACACACACATTTCCCATTTACAAAATATTATTTTTAAAAAAAATGAGTAATCACTTAATTGTATGTAAGCGGAGCTAATATTGGAGCACATCGTCATTAATTCTCTGCTTTTTTGCAGTGACGTAAGTCACATAACCAATCTCTGTCTCGACACAAATGTTTAAAAAAAAGTGTAAGAAAAAATATAAATATTTGAATGTCATCTTTGTTATCCTCATGAATCAGGTCCGTTGTAAGCCTGTAAAGTAGTTATCATCTTGATTGCTGCATTTGCAAGTGCAACAATTCAGCACAACTATCTATGTAAATTTTATGGAACAGTCACTAATTTACAAGCATAGCATAAAAAAAAATTTGTTACATGGTCCTCAAATTGGGCCTGTTATCTCATCACTCACAGGCCCAAGCCTGTTAAGAAGCAAAAGCAGAAAAAAGATTACTCCGTCAGAGAATGGTGGATTTTTGTTTTCTTTTTTAATAAAAGTAAGCCAACTCAAACATAGGGCCCATTGAATTTCTACTTTGATTTCATAATTGGGTCAAGACTAGCCTAAAAAATGTGGTCCTCACTCGTGATATTGTTGGGCCGGATTATGTGAAATCTGAACCCAATGCATTCAGTTTAGACCCTTAATTTTATAGTAGTACGTACAACCAAAGTTCACCCAAAAGAAATCACAACACTCTTTTTGCAAAATCAGATTTAGGCACATAAAAGCTAGCACAATAATATTTAATTCATGTTTTGTAAAGATTATTCTCTTGAAGAATTTTTTTTTTAGTCCTCGCAAGAAGCTTCTGATTATTTTTTTGAAATAAAAAATAAGCTAATTCAATCATATATTTACATATTATTACACCTAACAGTAGACATGTTAAAGAAGTTTATACAATGGTAATAATTAGGTGAATTTGATTCTTGATTTCTTAAATAAATAAGAGAAAATAACTAATAAGAATCATTCACAACCCAATACCCAAATATATATTTTGGAAGCCCTATGAAAGCTTCTCAAACATACAAACAACACTACTTAAGGTTTAGGGTCCATCATCTTAATGTCCGTGTTGATCCGGGCAGTTCCAAAACTTTGATCGCCAGACACGTTGTTAAATGAGCCTTTTGTCACAGTGTTCGAAAGATTGCAAGGAATACTCTCATCTGCGGGAAATTCAATTCCAGTATTAACTTCATATACGTTGAAGTTCTGCTTGCCAGGACTCATGTTGCATAGCACATTGTCAGTTGTAATCTTTGTCTTACTTGGATCGGCCAAGGTTTTTACTATCTTGCTGACAGTGTTGCCAATACTGTTAGACATTGTGTTTGGATCTGATTTTTGTGGTTTGTGGTTTGGGTGCCTAACACCTCCTTTTATAGATGAGACAAGGATATTTTTGTTACACCCTGTGATTACTTGGTATAGCGTTGTGGACCGTTGGATCTAAAACTAAGAGGATCAATGACGTGGACAAAATGGATGGTTGAGATTGTGAGTTTTGTGTTTGTTAGTGGAGGGGGGATCTGTGACTCTCTAGGAGAACCAATACCATGAAAGATATGAAAGACCTAAAGACTATGGTATTGGCTTTATTTTTTCTCTCTTTGATATTGGCTTTATTTTCTACAACCTTTATAATTTTTCACCCATTGTTTTGGGGTTGTAATTTGTGTACCCTGTCTTCGCGTATAACTGAATATGCATGTCAAGGATGACTTAAAAAAAGAGCACATTTATCATTTTCACCCGGTTTCTTTTATAGTTATGAAATGATTAAATTATAGTTAATTAAATTCACCAACAAAAATTATTATTAGGACACTTTCCATGCACTTTGTGATTCAACTATTCCCTCAGTACACAATTTCACAGAACTCATTTTCAACACACACACACAAAAGTACTTTGGTTTCATACCTCAGCTTGTTTACAAGAGATGGCCGCGAGTTGGAAAATCATCTCACCGATTTGATTTGGAGCAAAAAAAGTCATAGAAATAATTTGACGAGATATATAAAAGATAAATGTTAATTACACATAAAAGGTAATTTTGTGTTTTATTTGCGATGTTTATTTATAAAAATGGTATTTTTAAACAAATTTAGGGGATTTACAGCTATTTGGAAATTTTCACCCATTTAGGGGATTGTATTTTGTTTACCATGAGTATTTTTGATATTTTACATTATGAGGGTATTTTATTTATTCGGGGGGGTGTTAAATAACAAATGATGAAATTATAATGGATATAAGTGATAATCTTTAAACCATAGAGTGCTAAATGATACACACACAAACCATAGGTGAAAGAGAAATTTTCTCTTATTTTATTCAGATATGCTACTACATTATTCGCCCACATTTTCGAAATAAGGTCAGAACCTTCATTTTATGTTGTGCAATAAATTTCCTCTTAATGAGCAATATTTCTATGGCCCATGCCATTAGAATTTATATGGCAGAAGCAAAATTTCACATCAAACACCCAAAATTGAGAGAGAGAGAGAGAGAGAGAGAGAGAGAGAGAGATAGATAGAGAAGAAACACTCAGCATTAAAGGTTACATTTTTATTACATGAAATGTCAAACTAAAAATAGAAAATGATAATAAAGTCTCACCAAGCATGTCATGATCAGCAATAAGTTGTGTTAAGTTGTATGACCAGCAATTTTCCTATGTAATAGACATGAAGTGGAAACTCAAGACAGTAGCTTAATGCATGGGATTAAGTTGCAAGAAACAGCTGAAGGAAGTGAATAAAACGTGTAAAAGATATATTTGTATCCTTCCTTAAGAATAAGACATGTGGTTCCATCTTTCTTCCTCCTTTCTATTTCAAATTTGTTTTAAATCTTATTTTTGTGCAAAAAATTAAAAGAATTAATAAGCCATTTCTTTAGTTAAATCCTCATTAAGTAGTTGCAATAATAACACAGACACAATAAAAATAACAACGTACTTATATATGTTGTTCCCATACACACATATATGTATGGGAAGCACATAGCGACACACAAAACAAAAACATTAATTTATGTATGTTTGGGAAGCCCTATGAAAGCTTCTCGAACATGCAAACAACACTACTTAAGGTTTAGGGTACCTCATCTTAATGCCCATGTTGATCTGGGCAGTTCCGAAACTTTGATTGTCGGACACGTTGTTAAATGAGCTTTTTGTCACAGTGTTCGGAAGATTGCGATGAATACTCTCATATGCGCGAAATTCAATTCCGGTATTAACTTTGCATACGTCGAAGTTCTGCTTGCTAGGACTCGTGTTACATAACACATTGTCAGTTGTAATCTTTGTCTTACTTGCATCGGCCAAGGTTTCTACTATCTTGCTGACAGTGTTACCAAAACTGTTAGACATTGTGTTTGGATCTGATTTTTGTGGTTTGTGGTTTGGGTGCCTAACACCGCTTTTATAGATGAGACAAGGATATTTTTCGTTAGGTATAGTGTTGTGGACCGTTGGAGCTAAAACTAAGAGGATCGACGTCGTGGACAAAAATTTTCACCCAATGATTTGGGGTTGTATTTTGTGTACCCTGTCCGCGTGTAACTAAATATGCATGTTAAGGATGACTTAAAAAAAGAGCACTTTTATCATTTTCACCCTATTTCTTTTATAGTTACGACATGATTAAATTATAGTTAATTAAATTCACCAACAAAAATTATTATTAGGACGTTTTCCATGCACTTTGTGATTCAATTATTCCTTCTATACACAATTTCATAGAACTCATTTTCAACACACACACACACACACACACACAAAAGTACTTTGGTTTCATACCTCAACTTGTTTATAAGAGATGGCCGCGAGTTGGAAAATCCTCTCACTGATTTGATTTAGAGCAACAAAAGTCATAAAAATAATTTGACGAGTTATATAAAAGATATATTCTAATTACACATAAAAAGTAATTTTGTGTTTTATTTGCGATGGGTATTTATAGAATTGATATTTTTAAACCAATTCAGGGGATTTACAGCTATTTGGAAATTTTCACCCATTTAGGGGGTTTTATTTTGTTTACCATGGGTATTTTTGACATTTTACATTATGAGGGTATTTTATTTATTCGGGGGGGGGGGGGGGGGGTTAAATAAAAAATGATGAAATTATAATGAATATAAGTGATAATCTTTAAACCATAGAGTGCTAAATGATACACACACAAACCATAGGTGAAAGAGAAATTTTCTCTTATTTTATTCAGGCATGCTACTACATTATCCGCCCACATTTTCGAAATAAGGTCAGAGCCTTCATTTTATGTTGTGCAATAAATTTCCTCTTCATGAGCAGTATTTCTATGGTCCAGGCCCTTAGAATTTATATGACAGAGGTATAATTTCACATCAAACACCCAAAACTGAGAGAGAGAGAGAGAAGAAACACTTGGCATTAAAGGTTACATTTTCATTACATGAAATGTCAAACTAAAAATAGCAAATGATAATAAAGTCTCACCAAGCATGTCATGATCAGCAATAAGTTGTATGATCAACAATTTCCCTATGTAATAGACATGAAGTGGAAACTCAAGACAGTAGCTTAATGAATGGGATTAAGTTGCAAGAAATAGCTGAAGGAAGAGAATAAAACGTGTAAAAGATATTTTGGATCCTTCCTTGAGAATAAGACATGCGGCTCCATCTTTCTTCCTCTTTTCTATTTCAAACTTGTTTTAAATGTGATTTTTGTGCAAAAAATTAAAAGAATTAATGAGCCATTTCTTTAGTTAAATCCTCATTAATTAGTTGCAATAATAATAAAGCCATTACATAAGATCCTTTATGTATCCACACACAGACACAATAAAAATAACAACGTACTTATATATGTTGTTCCCATACGCACATATATGTATGGGAAGCACACAGAGACACAAAACTAAAGCATTTATTTATGTATGTTTGGGAAGCCCTATGCCCGCCAAAAAATGAGTCTGCACCGCTTTTGAGATGCGTTGAAAAACTCAGTCCGCGTCGCCCCGTTTAGCGTGTGGGGCGTGTTGACCCGCCAAGTCGAACTTTATTTGCCAGCTCTACTTGATTTTGCTTAAACAAGATTTTGGGTTCAAGTCCTTGAGAATACAAAAAGAAAATCCCTTTAAGAGAGCTAGTCTCTTGATGTGAATGTTTCTTCTTCAAACAAGATTTTCTCCAATTGAAAATACTTGTGGTTTATTAATAGAAATGGTATTTGCTATGTTCCATTTTCACTATACAAAGGAATCTCCTATATAGACGTGAATATTACAAAAGGTAAAAACAGAGGACTTATCTACAATTTGAATTTGAAATACAAATAATAACAATCATATCATAACAGCCACATTAATTACAGATTCATCTGATGATTCAATCCATAATCCTACAGCCTCATCATATCCTTGTAACTGATGACTTAAGCTACAACCGAGGACAACCTGTTTTAAATTTGTTCTCATCTTTATCATTTATCCACACACAAAAATCCCAAAATGCCAATGGACTCTGGGCAGCGCGATTCAATTTGAGCAGTGACAATTAACCTGAGAGGAATAACTCAATTTAAGACTACTATCACTCGTTTCTTTGAACTTTCTTTCTTATGAATATACAAAATGTTTTTTTTTTAAAATGAGTAATCACTTAATTGTATTTAAGCGGAGCTAACATTGGAGCACATCGTCATTAATTCTCCGCTTTCTTGCAGTGACGTAACCAATCTCTGTCTAGATATAAATGTTTTAAAAAAAAGTGTATGAAAAAAATTAAATATTTGAATGTCATCTCTGTTATCCTCATGAATCATGTCCGTTGTATGCCTGTAAAGTAGCTATCATCTTGATTGCTGCATTTGCAAGTGCAACAATTCAACACAACTACCCACGTAAATTTTATGGAACAGTCATTAATTTACAACTACCTCAAATTGGGCATGTTACCTTATCACACACTGGCCTAAGCCTGTTTAGAAGCAAAAGCAGAAAAAAGATTACTCCGTCAGAGAATGGTGGATTTATTGAATTTTTGCTTTGATCTCATAACTGGGTCAAGACTGGCCTACAAAATTTGGTCGTCACTCGTGATAATGTTGGGTCGGGTTATGTGAAATCTGAACCCAGTGCATCCAGTTTAGACCCTTAATTTTATAGTAGTATGTACAACCAAAGTTCACCTGAAAGAAATCACATCACTCTTTTTGCAAAATCAGATTTAGGCACATAAACGCTAGCACAACAATATTTAATTCATGTTTAGTAAAGATTATTCTCTTGAAGAAATTTTTTTTTAGTTCTCGCAGGAAGCTTCTGATTATTTTTTTTTAAATACAACATAAGTTAATTCAATAATATATTTACATATTATTACACCTAACACTAGACATGTTAAAGAAGTTTATAAAAACAATGGTAATAATTAGGTGAGTTTGATTCTTGATTTCTTAAATAAATAAGAGAAAAGAACTAATAAGAATCGTTCACAACTCAATACCCATATATATAAATGAGGTAGGATCCTTTGACATCAGTATAAAATTTGAAATTTGACACCTCATCTGAGAGCTGTTAGATAAAAAAAGATCAATGGTGTCACATGTTTACAAATCAGAGTCATTGATCTTTTTTAATCTAACGGCTCTCAGATGAGATGTCAAATTTTAAATTTAACACTGGTGTCAAAAGATCCTGCCTCTATATGAGATGTGTATATATATATATATATATATATATAGTCTCATGTTGTAGGAGACTATTATCTTATGTCATAGACATTTCGATAAATGTGCTGTCATTTCCTTTTCTTTTCTTTTTAGGGTTGGGCTCCACCACTTTGTGTCTTAGCATAAGATATACTCTCTTCTACAACATAAGATATTAACTGCAACATGATATAAAGTTATCTTTTGCAACTCTGAACGATGTTGATTTGTAGTTAAAAAAAAATACGGGTATTTTAGTAAAATTCATGATAAAGTAAGAAGTAAAATTTTTAAAATACCCTTACTTTTTTGTTAAACCCTAAAACGATATTATTTTAGGTTGATAGGAATAAATTTATCTCCTATTGCAAAAGAAATATTTTTCCTATATAAATATATGAAAATATTTTTCTTATGTTGTAGGAAAATAGTTACCTCATGTTGTAGAAATAAAATTACAAGTGGGACCCACATGTAAGAAAAGAGAGAAAAAATAGTGGTAGGTCCCAAACCTTTTTTTTTGTGTAGGAAAATTTTTTATCTCATGTAAAATGAGATAAACAAGACTCATAAATATAATAATGAAGTACAAAGAGTGTTAAAGTAAATTTAAATTATTTTTGGATACCAAAAAACAAAATTAAATTATTTTTTGGAAAGAATTTTAGCTACACTTTTGAGATGGAGATAAAATTATAAAGGGTTCATTTTTCTGCACTAAATGCATATAAGTTATCTACATTTAACCCGAAATAACGTTGTTTTGAGGTGAATATCAAGGTATTTTTATAATTTTAATTTATTTCAGGGTTATAATAATTTTTATCATTATTTCTTTTTAATCTTTCAATCCCAAAACGATGTCGTTTTTAGAGTGAATGCGATAACTTATCTGCCGTCAGTATAGAAATATGTTTCTGAATTTTAAAATACTAGATAATTATAATAAACTACAGGCTAATAGCTACAATGTTAATTCATGGGAAGTTTTTTTTTTTTTGGGGGGGGGGGAGCATGGAAAAATTTAGGATAGTTTTTGGTTATTTGCTTTCTATAGGTGAGGAGTGTAGGGTATTTATATTATAAATACCTGTAATTTATAAAATACTATAGTTTCTCTGCTACTTTACTTGCTCAAAATCTTGTCTCTCGTGGTTCATTTTTTGTTCTAGCCAGTTCTCATATATAGATCTTGTGTTCTAAAAGCCTAAAACTAGGCACATCTATTTTTCTTCAGACATGAGGTAGAAATGAGCGGAACTCAAATATTTCTTTCTTAAAATGTGTTCGCCACAGTCAATTGCTTATTTAAATTAAATGGTTTAATATATCGCGAAAATAAAATTATTTTTTATATATATAAAAAATAAAAAAATATGTGAGACTCATATTTTCTTCTTTCTCTTCTTTTTATATGAGCCTATATGAACATCACATATTTTATGTGTGTGTAGAAAATAATTTTATCTCTTATAACGTAAAAAAACATCAAACCCTAAATTAAATTGCTTTAAATCCCGAACAACATCAATATTATCTCTATACAACTTTTGTAAATGTTCTTAAAGAAATTTAATGCTTCTTAAAGAGCCTCCTGCAACAAATACAATATTCTTAAGCACCATTTCATGTACCTCTTTATCATATCCATGTTGACAATAACCCATCTTAGTCAACCAACTATTGACATTAAAAATTGTTAACGACCGCGTCAATATTATAAATAGTTAAGATAGAATGAACAAGAAAGATTATACTTAAAATTTATCTTTATTTATAATCTCTTACAATTATATCTTAATCGTTGATTTTCACCAATCAACAATTATTATTTTCACAAATCAAATTAATCAATTAATTATTAATTCACAATAAATAATAATTATTAATTCACAAAAATCAACAGCTAAAATATAATTATAATAAATTATAAATATAACTTTTCCAGAATGAATAATACCCATCTAAGGATGAAATTGCGTTTAGTGATATTTTATTTTTGGTTATAAATCTTTAGGCGAATTTAATGAATTTTTTTTTTTTAGACTGTCACATCAGCAATTTAAGTGGGTGGCATCCAGCAATAAAGGGAACCAACAATAATGCGTAATAGATAGATAAATAAACAAATAAGTTTTCAAAAGGAAATAGAAGAAAATGGCAATCAAACCCTTCGCTAGAAGATAAGCTCCAACGACTTAGCGCTGGTTCTTCGAACAGATCACTCGGAGAGCAATTTGAAGATTTAGCATCAATTAATCGTTTCAAAATTTGATACCCTACCTCCCTTCAATCACAGATAGGATAAACGTTTTGCAATTTGAAGGCAAGAAACATCTGAGTGTTTATAACTAAAATAGTAAGGCCCTTGTACCAAAATAAAATAAAATAGTAAGGCCCTAAGCTTATGCATTTCTGACAATTGAAATCTTATAAGCAGACAACATAGTAGAGATAATTCATTGTTGCTTTCAGTCCTACCAAAAAAAAAAACTGAGTGAAGAAAAATTCCCACTAATATAGTAAAGGCAAAATTTTCATTCCAAATGAAAATAACCGACGCAAAAGGGATATAATTATACTCCATAGGCAAAAAAAAAATACTCGTGTACAACAGACACAACCTATTTGCTTTCCTATCTCCTTACGTTATATATGTTTGAACATATATTTTGATGTAAATAAGTCTATGATGCCAACCAAACTTTAATGCTTGTGATAGATGGCACGGATAAAACTATATTCTTTTCTAGTTCTTTATAACATATTCCATAACCATGTGGTCAATCACATGGGTTTTGTCACCCAAATCTCACCAGCTGCTCAACTGTTTCTGTATTTTAGAATTGTGAGATGACCTACCACCCTTGTCTTTGTAGGAATTCCTGGATGCAAAGGTCTTCCGTCCTCTATGAGAGGCTGCTATGGCACGTTGTCTCTGCTTATTCAAGCTCTTTGCGAGCTCAGCTTCATTTTCCATTGCATTTTGATTATGTTCTTCCTGTAAATCAAAATTACTACCATTATGGTTCTGATGCAAAGGCCAAATAACATGTATCATATAAACTATCTATAAGATAAGATTCATTTAAAAAACAATTATCCTTTAGAACTACTACTCTTACGAACTGAATTAAGGAAGCATGCAAGGTACCCTCACATCACACTTTTACCACTTTTTTAATAAAAGAATGTCTTGTTAAATACTTTACTTTTACTGAACGATTCAAGAGGAAATACTGGGAAATAATATTCTACTCCAAGCAAAGTTACGATAATAAAATGAGCCTAAGTATGAGAAAATTCTACATTTGGAAATTCAATGTGCTCCCAGTCATACCCTATCCTTTTTGGGTTAACTCCATGACCCATGCACTCGTTGATAACAAACTACGGTGTACTAAAAGAAATTAAAAAGAGATGCACTAGAGAAGCACAAGCATACTATTCATTGTTAATAAGCCATACACTGCTACCCAAAGAACTAATCATGAACCAACCAGACTTAAAATTCTTAAAATTCTTTGAATCAAATATTAGGCAGAGGCCAAGGAAGCAGCATAAACATAACATTGAGAATTTGAGATAACACACCTTGTCACTTCCATCCTCCTTGTCAGAGGTACTTCTTTCACCCGCTTCATAGCTCTCCTCTATTCCCATACTTTCATGTCCGTCAACCTGGTTAATTAAAAAATATGGTTTTCATTTTATATAAGTAAAACACCAATCCTTAAATCAAGATTGCAGAAAACATAATTGCTCAACTAATGAAATAAGCTGAAAAAATCTAGTCAGTCAGTCTATGCCAGTATGCCAACCAGTCAGTATGTACTATTAAACCAATTTCATGTTAAGTATTGGTATTTCAAATTTACATCTCACAGAAGCTCCCACATTTATTCTCATATTCTTAACAGAAAAGCTTCAAGCTCGACCTCCTCAAGCCCAAAAGGCAAGTTTGGTATTCTTCCAATTGTTAAACAGATCTTCCTAAGTTCTTCAGCACTGGTTTGCTTAACAAATATCCATAATCTCCATTTGAATCAATTATATGTTGTTTGTAATATTACAGATTTTAAAAGGCCACTATCCTTTACTTAAAACTAGATATAATACCTAACTAATTTTAGTCCATCCTTCATAGAGGGGTCATTCTTGATTTGAAGTCACATATCTGGCTGACTTATGTTTACTCATGTTGCCTGTGAATCTGCTGATGTGTAATGTTTACTATGACACGGTTCATTTAATAGCAAATTTGAGCCCTTCCCTTGCATTTACAGAGGTTGTTGGATAAAATGGAACTGATTTCCTGATTCATATCTACCATGGTTATCTTCATTGCCACATGATGTTGGCACAATCCACTTCCATCACTTTTGACAAGGCTTCCAGATTACTACTACAGCCTTTTGTGGATACATAGCTAATAAGCATCAATAATGTACTTACAAAATTTTCCTCTATATTCTTATTACTGGTGAACTCTACCCAGTACAACCATTCAATCAGCCAAACAGAAAATCCATAAAAAATTACGAAAAAGGAATTCTTGGTGAAAATATTCAGTTTAAGAACAATTAATGAGTAGCAGCCAGTAATTGATTAGCAGTTCATTGTTACTGAACAACAAATATCAGCACAAGAATTCTTCTCTAATTTTACCAAAATCCTTTTTTAGGAGAGGGATATGATAAACCACCGTTTATTAAAACCCAACTAGCGATAATAGGGTGAGGGCAATCCTTATATGAAGCATTACCCTTACATATTTGAAAGGAGAGATATAATATTTATAAAAATTTCATTTGTACTTACAAAAATGCAAAAGTTGAAATTTCAAGAATATTCTGACCATGATCCCAGAGTGATCACACTATTATCAAAAGTTAAAACTCAGGTACTTGCTTGAGTAAGATAACAAACTGCTTGATTTGATATCTTGCGTGTGTGTGTGTGTCATTTTAGCTGAATATTTTCATTTTATAATTTTCCTAAGGCTTTTGCAGAGCAAAGGAGAGAAAGGTTTTAATTGCAATGTGCTATCTAAGCTATATTATCATGTTTTGAACAAAATGCCCTTTTCCAAGAACACATCTAAGTCCTAAGATTTGTTATGTTACAGTATTAATATTTTATGAACTCTAGAGGACAATCACTATAACAGATGAGCACGTTTCTATTTTCTTTGTTTTGTTCAGCTGTCATTGTTAAGGATATGATCCTCCTCTCTACACATACTTCTTTCCCTCTAAGTGATCTTATCAATATATAATAAATAGCAATTCCCTTTTCCATTTTCTATACCAAAAAACATAACATTCAAAAAGAAAACCACAGAAATTCTCAGAATATGAAATGCATAGCCTGCATCTCTTTAATGATCACAAAAGCTAATCGAAATATTACCGGCTCCAACAAATGTGAAAAATCACCATCTTTAATGTTTGCTTCGTTCAGATCTTCCACTGAGTCAGCCCCTTCACTATCTGAATTTGTATCACTATCTGCCCTGCCTTCAATGAACTGCACATCAAATTTGAAGAGCTTTGAGGCAGAATCAAATGCAAGATGAACACTTGACAATCCCATGCATTATAACTAAAAAGAGACAAGTCCAATCCCTAAGTACAATGATCATATTATGCTTTGCAATATAGAAATTCCATGTTGGGTGTTGGCAGCTAAGCAAAAAGCGGTGGAGAATGAAAAAGCAAAATTAACTTGCATTCTGATACAGAATGGTCTCTATAGTTTCCTCTCCTTCCCACATAAAACAAGAAAATCATTTTACCCTCTGAATATCCTTTTCATTCTTTCTAGTAAAGCCACTGGCAGCAAGTTCCCTATCTAGAAAACCATCGCTTCTATCTATTGCAGACAAACAGGGTCTTCCATCTTCTTCTCTCCCTTTGTCAGAACCATCAACATCATCTATGTTTTCTTGAAAAGTTAGATTGAACCTGAAACAGAGAAGTGGGGACTAAATATGAATATAACTGATGAGCAGCCACAGACTAGATTCAAAATCTTTCAACAAGTTGAGTGACCAAAGATACATCTGCCACACAATCAAAATTGGAGATGCAGCAAAGTTAAAGTACTATGTACCAAAAATGAACAAAATAAATAAATAAATAATAAACTCTGCAGGTAAATTAAAGGCATAAGACATAAAAGAATTTAAGGCATAGACTAAGTAAAATTTCATTCAAAAATCCAACTTATTGGCACTAAACATGCCAAGAAAATCCTGTTACGAAGAAACTTCTTTTCATCAAGATAAACATGTGCTTAAAATATTTCACCAATGTGTATGAGATTCAATGTGATTTTCTTTCTTATTTTTTTGTTAGCTAAGGACTATAGGGATCTAAGGGGGAATGGAGAAAGGCTTTGAAGCATGGGTACGCAGTCAGTTTCATAGGCGTACAAGTATCTGGAACATGCCGAATTTTGTGTCTGGTTAGGGTTTTCCTCATCCCCAAACAGAGACCCATTTGAAAGCTGTGATTCCAGAGAGTGATGGCAAGCTATGACAGCAGCGAGCTAGAAATTACAGTGGCATGCAGTGGTGGCGGCAGATATATTTTACAGCCTTTGTCCAAGCACAAACCTCTTCCAGCATATATGTGTGTGTGTGAGTGTATATATATATAAAATATTCA